>NW_016806074.1:221943-256640 GCF_001698545.2 Rhinopithecus bieti
TTATTATTATTATTATTATTATTATTATTTTACAAAGACCTGGACCTCAAATTCAGGTGACTCTACATCAGATGCACATTGCGATTTGGATCATGTGTCACAGTTCTACTAACTGAATTCCTGCTTCATTCCTGTGTCTAAGCTGTCACTTTGAGTACCAGTGTACTCAATATTACTTTTAATGGCAAAAACTGCAGTTAAATGTTTGCACCAACCTAGTATCTCCTGCCTTATTCCTGAATCTCTCATTTATTTGAGATATATTGTCCGGTATTTTATTTGCCAGTTCTCAAAGGCTCAGCTCCTGCCCAATGATCAAGACCATTTTACCTGGTGCTAGACCACCCTGATGCAGACCACCTACCTGGATTTGAATATTTTTTCTTCCCATAGACTCCACATAGCAATGACGTGCTGGCCACCCACTAGGAAAACACGTGTCACCCCTTGATGGACCTTTCTGACACTGTTTGCCTGTCCTCAAAAGTTCCTGGTAATCTACTCCAGTACTCTCCGATACACACAGAATATCAGAATTACCTAAAGAGATGCTTAAGTGCATGGATTCTTAAGCTTCACTCATTGAGGCTATGAGTCAGCACATCTGGGATGAAGTCCAGAAATGCCATTAAAGGCTTTAATAAAGAAGGCACATTTAAGCTGGGCTTTTAAAAATGAATAAAATTTTATGTGTCATAGAAAGGGAAAATAATAATACGGCTAAGGGAAGCAAAGCAATCTGATGATGAAAAAGGGTTGGGTATGTTTAAAGAAGAGAATCTAGTCAATTTTTAGTTCATAGTAGATGTTTAATAAATGTTTTCTAAGTTAAAATACTGAAATAGTGAAATAGCATGCTAAATAAATGAAGTTTGGCTGGAGACATCAGCTATACGTGAAGATACAATAAAAGGATAGAAGAATAAAAAGCTAGAGAGAAGTCAAATTCTAATTAGCTATGGATTCTAGGATATTTTCTAGGCAATGAGAATGAGTAAAATATTTGCAGTATTCTAACCCATCTCCTACACATGGTGCCTTTCATTATTACTTCTGTGCTTCAGGTACCCAACTTGACATGTCTAACCTTTATTGTTCAGATAATACATTTCCCCTCCCAATGCATAAACGGTCTATTTGTATGTTAGAACCGATTCAATTAAGTGAGGAGGTGGAAAGATGAGACTTATGGGTAAAGTAGTGTGGGTGATAAGGCTAGTTAGGGTGTTATTACAGGAAGCAACAAGGTCCCTCTGATATACAATGGTGGTGGTCAAGGTAGAGAAGGGGCAAATTGCAGAGCCATGATGGAAATTGAATTGATGAGACCTGATTGTACGTAGAAGAGATGGAGTAAGGAATTTTATAAAACTATGAAGCTTGGGGTCCAATGGATTCTCAAGAACAGGCATAGAAAACTAAGAAAAAGACAGTGATTTCATGCAACACAAATTCCATTTCAAATATATTTGGAGTTGATACTCCAACTAGGTCTTCAGTTGAAATTTTTCAACAATTTGGATGAATGTGCAAGAAAAAGAGAGAGAGGATAAATGCGGGAGAGATGCGAATAAATTGATGGAGTAATGTTCTAGAGAAGACATAAGATTAGAACGAAAATGAACAACTAGATCCCTAAAAGAGGAAGGCAAGGACATCCTAAGAGAAGGTATCTGGAAGGCATAAATAAAGACATGGATGAATTTTGATGGAAGGGGGGTCTATCAATATATTTGATAGTATTAGTAAAATAAAAATAAATATGGACGATGGGGGAAGAGACTAGGTTCAGAAAGAGAACAATTTTCATGTGGAATAGAGAGTATTCCTATTAATATATTTCCTATAGCATATAAACAAGGGATACATAGAAGATTGTGGAGAAGCTGGGACAATTAAGGACAATGAATTTACAGACGAAAAAAGTAGAATCATTTCTACTTTTTCCTAGAAATATTTACCAGCCAGCATCTTGGAAAAAACAAATAATGGGGTCTTCTCAGAATGAGGAATCTTCGTGGAGGATAAGTCACAATGACATGGTATGAGATCTAAGGAGCAAGAGATGGTGTTGTTGAAATGTAACTATTCCATCCTGGAAAAGGAAACACCGTAGTCTGAAAAAATATTGCACTGGAAGAAGGAAAAGGAAAGGATGCTGAGTTAGATGCTGAAATCAGAGAGAAGGCAGGCTATGTCTTGATGTTCTAGGTTTACAGCCTCAAGACGGGTTGAAAGACATTTCCAAGATAAAGGGTCTGGAAGTGCCAGAATTTGACAATTATTGCCAATATCTACAGTGCCTATTAGGACAGGCATCCAGGGAAGTGGTGTTATCAGGAAAGAAACAGACTTTAATATAAGCAGGTAGAATATGGAAGAAAATAGGATGAAGGATATTATGACATAGGATATAGCACTGCTAGGGAAGGTGAGAATTTCTTCTTGTGGACTAAAGCTTAATGACCTGGATATTTTATTCAAATAACATGAAAGATAAAGACTGATATAAAGGGGAGAAAATAGATGAAACTGAGTCTGATACTGCAACCATATAGTTCAGGAAAACATCTAGAATTCCATAAAAACAAATAAGACAAAAAAAGATATACATGAAAGGTTTACATATTTATTTTTTCTTTTAAATCATGATAAAACATAATTCATTAAGTTGGGGTTTTATATTTGTGGAAATACAGTAAAGCGGATCCTCTCTCTTTTTTTTCCTCCCTTCAATCTCCCAATGTTTTGGAGAAGGGTCAATGTAGTACACAGCTGATACTCAAGCAACACGTGGGATAAAAAGCCTGTGATGTATTTTTTAATATGTGCTTTATATGATTAGATAAGTATGCTATAAAGATTGCAGGTGGTATTGACACAATCCCCAAATAGTTAAACGTTTCATGTTAGTTACCTGTTTCACGTTAGTTACCTGTTTCAGGTAGTGTGCTGACATGGCATGTGCTTTCATCACCTTCACCAGCTGAGGTTGAAGCTCTTACTTTAAAGACATATGAGGTACTGGCAAGAAGCTTTATAAAAGTGTGCATGTGATCCTGGGGAGAGACTTTTGTAGAATTCCTTTCAACTGTTATCATATATTGTGTTATTATTCCATTTGCCTTTTTGGGTGGATCCCATTTCACTAAAACTGACTGCCAGCTAGTTGCCATGCACTGCATATTCTGCACGACATCTGGAACTTAAGAGATAAACATATGCCGCAAGTTAAAGTGCACACACACGTAAGTAGATAACTGATTGAATTATGTGATCACTAGATACAACTGTGTTTAGAAGTACAACTAGAAAAATATTTAATATATCAAATTTTCAATGTGTGCTTAAAAAGTCATTAACATAGACAGAATCAAAAGGCTGTTGACTTGCTTTTTATGCTATTGTATTAATCCTTACAATATTGAACCAGTCACTAAATATCTTCCAGCTCCAAGCACCAATCACATCCTCGAAAGCTCAGAAGCAAATGTGTAGCCTCAAGCCCAGGCCCAGGCAGTGTTTGATAACTGCTCTTTTACTTGGAAAGGAAGAATCTTAGCAATACTTTATTATGGAACATTTTTATGCAAAACACAGATACAGGTGCCTCCCTGATGTGACAAATCTGGGCTTCACAGTACTTGGAAACTCCTAACTAATTTAAAGGTACTGGTTTTTACTGGGATGTTTTCTTTGGAAGAAACTTGAGTATCTCATCTTTAAGTACCTTTTGTAGACATCATTGGAAGGAAGATTTAAGGAGCCTTAGTCTTATTTTCTAGAGCTTCTCTGAATTTACTTGAAAGTAACCCAATTTCTCAGAGGTCCTCTGTATCTGGAAGGCCTGGTTAAGGAATAATATCCTAGCCCACCAAAGTGACTGCACATTAGAGAGACTGGTTGCTTCCCACAGAAATGTCCAATTAGCCAATGTCCCCTAATGGTGGTATTAGTAGAATAAATTTTCTTGTCACAGTAAAAGATAATGCTAGAAGAAAAATTGGGACATAGTCAATCTGTGGATTACAAACAATGAAAATTGAAAGAAAATAACTTGCTGCCATTATAGCATATATATTATGCAAAATATAGTGCTTTAAAGAATATTCAGGTGATCCTTGACCTGCCTACACTGCTCTACCTGGATCTAAACTGAGCTGTTATAAACTTTTCTTCCTCTGTAAGCTAAAGACACCGGTACTAAAGGAGAATACTTAAGGAATGTGTGGCATTGAAAAATTTTTTAAAGATAATTTCTGGGCTGATCAACGGATATGGTAATTAAATGTTATTAACTATTCACTTCCTTGTTTTCAGAATTATATAACAACATTTTTAAAGTTAACATAAGATAGTTGACAATTTGTTGAACTTTAGTTTCTAAATCTGGATTTTGTGAATATCTATTTTCCTGATTTTTTGAACCTCAAAAAAAAATAACTAGTTATATTAAAACTCTTAAAGGTAAAAATTTTATTTATTTAAATAATCAGAGTATAGAATGTTGGGGTACAATTTCATCTTGCTGATAAAAATATTTATTGGTTTACAGAGCATTTTCTACAAGATTAGCCTCGATTGTTATTGCTCTCATGTACAAATATTATTAAAATATTTTTTATTTATGGGTTGAACATTTTTATATTCTATCACTCGTTTACAACATGCATTTCCTACAGTCATGTCCACTCGTCACTAGAAGTCAGAAGGCCAATGTTCTAGACAGGTTCTTCACTAATTTTCTCGAGGTCCTTTTCATCTAATATGCCTGAATCATGGCTTCTTCATCTGTAACATGGGAATGGGGGCAACAGTAATATTTAGAGGGCATTTACTGTGTGTCCGGCACTCTATGAAGTGGGCATTTACTGTGTGTCCAACACTCTATAAAGTGCTTTATGTGGATTTTTTCAAATACGTTTGACAACAACATTATGAGATGGCTACTGCTAATGTGTGCTTCTTTGCAATTAAGGATACAGAGACTCACAGAGTCATGAGCCTTTGCCAAGATTATACAACTAGTAGGTCATGGGGCTCAAATTCAAATCCAGGTAATGACTTCACAGCATGTACTTTTATCCACTATAAATGCTATTTATTTTGCCTCTCTTACAGGAATGCTATGAAAAGCAGTCTCAGGTAGTCATAAATTTATGCAAAAATGATTAATTTAGTAGTCAGTGGTCTACAGTCTCAATTTAGAGATTCACTAACATACCAGGAAGTACATCCAGAGCTGATAAGGAGAAATGACTAGAATGGGATCTTGTACTCATTCAATAAACATTGACAGAAGTTAAAAAAAAAAAAATTAAAAAGAGGTGCTTTTAAAGGTGTTGTCCAGTTGAGAAAAGGAAAAGTACATTACTAAGCCATCATTAAATGGTTGTAAATAAAAACTACTCAGTGTGCACACAAAGGCAAGATATGTCATGTGTACTACATGTGTGACACAGCAGGTAAGCTGTTGATGAATTAGGCCAATGATATTTCAGTGTCATCCACATGGTAAAGATGGGATGATGGGAACATAGGGGGCTTATGCAATGACTCATTCTCTCCAAATGTCACAACTCATCTTCTTAAAAGAAAATTATAGATACTGTTTCATAAAAATATAAATCAGCCTGTTAAAAGTGACTGCTAGTTCATTCCCCCCTTCTTCCCCAGCTATCTCAAACAGTTCCAAGAATTAGGTAATTTTCACAGATATCTAGAAGGCTATTTTGTTCCCAAACTACTTTTTTATTTCAACTTCTTCTGTTCAAAAGGAAAAACTATGTGTAAAAATGTATGCATAAACACACATACAGCATATGATTTCACACAAGACCAAGACTAAACGTAAATCACTGAAACGCAATTTCCCTTTGAGTAGACTCTTAAGTAATGATACTTTATCATATAAACTGAGAAAAGGAAAGGAAAGGTGTTAAATATAAAATGAAACATTTTAGGTCCAAAAAGTGTATCTAACCTGATTCTTGGGTTGTGAATTTTACTACATTACTAAATTGATTGCCATTTCCAACTTTGGTGAAGGCAGATACACTGATAGAGTAGGTGCTGACTGGTTCTAGTCCAACAAGTTTGGCTTCAGTTTGAAAACCTGATATATTCTGAAAAGCAGAAAAAAAAATTATTAGTCCCAATGCATTGTCAAAAAATTGTTCATCACTGGAATATTTTCATTGAAATTATTCCTTTTATATTTAACTTACAGATTAATAAGCATGGATATTTTAAATTATAATAAAACAAATATTAGCATTTATCTTGTGCCATAGAGTGTGCTCAGTTTATGATACAAGGATGAACTGGGCACCCTCTTTTCCCTGAAGAACCTCATAATTGCCTTTTTTAGAGTTTTTTTTTTTTTTTTTTTTTGACAAGGTCTCGTTTTTGGCCCAGGCTGGAGTGCAGTGGCATGATCTCTGCTTGCTGCAACCTCCACCTCCCAGGTTCAAGCAATTCTCCCTGCCTCAGCCTCCTGAGTAGCTGGGATTACAGGTGCGTGCCACCATGCCCAGCTAATTTTTGTATTTTTTAGTAGAGATGGAGTTTAGCCATGTTGGCCAGGCTGGTCTTGAACTCCTGGCCTGAGGTGATCTGCCCACCTCGGCCTCCCAAAGTGCTGGGATTATAAGTATGAGCCACTGTGCCTGTAGACCTTTTGACTTTTTAGAAAACTAGAGTGTTTTGTTTTCATAATTTTTACTTGGAATTATATACTCATTTTTTAAAATTTGCTATAATTACAGTCTGCAATTTAAAACCAACTTGTGGTGGTCGGAGACACGTAATTTTCTGAACTCATCTAAATTCATTTTGATACCCACAGCATTCCTGTGTCAATGTATTTATTCTTCAGCTACTGTATGTAGACACTGACAAAACAGCAGTGAATACTAATTTTAAAATATATGCTTCCATGAAGCTTAAATTGGGATTTTTCCCAGCCAATTCCTAAATTTCTAATTTGATACTGCTTTTAGAGAAATAAGAAAAGGAACAAAAGAGTATCATAGTTGCCCAAGGAGGAATATGCTTTCTCATAGAAAAAATTATCATTAAGTAGAAAGTTTTCATTCAAAGATAATTGTCCTAACCAAGAAAGCAGTTAAGATTAATCAATTATCCTCATGGACAGAGAAGATAATCTCCTATGTGATATAAACGTAGGACTCTTATGTTATATCTGACAAAATATAAACCATTTTGATTATTTATTAAACACCACAGTAACAGAAATTTTAACAAGAATATTAATTATTGGAAAATTTACAATTAGAATCGCATTTAAAAATAATCTCTAGGAATTCACTGACTGACTTTAGGGGCTTACCTAATATACTGCAGTCATTCTTTCCTGCTTACTATTTACAAAACACATATTAGATATTCTGAGATTATAGACACATATAAGGCATGGTTCCTGCCATCAAAGAATTTTTATATTAACTAGAGAAATATACAATTTCTGAATGAGAAAAAAATAAACACAAAACAAGCAAATTATGATTTTGGTTAGGAAGAGGTAATAGCCAGAGAAACAACTGAACTCAAGAGGGCATAGTAATAAGAGAGTAGTTTATGGGATAGTGAACAGATTTACACAAGCGTATGTTGTCAAAAAGGGAAACATGAGTGATAAATACTTACAAACATATTTTGATAGAACTTTGTACTAAATAAATAATTTCTTTCAGTATGTGTGAGTGACCCAAGTCACCTATTGATTTCATTATCCGTGGACCACAGTGGATTGACTGGGATAGCGGTAACATTTGAAGTGGTTATAACGTTATTCTACCTCCACAAATGCACACATAATTTGAAAGAAGAAAAAGAATAGAAAAACAGATAAAATAATATAAATTGATGCTGTCAGGATATCAGGGTAGATGAAAGAGAAAGGAAAATAGAACACACTAGGGGAGAAAGCTAAACAGAAAGAGGAAAGCAGATATAGTAACTAGATGTTGAGACAGGGAAAAAGATGGCATGAGAGTACATTTAAAGGAATTCAAAAGCAAATAAGATTATGAAAATTGATGAATGAGACAATAGATGTAAAAAGGAGTAACACGAGGTAGCAGATTTTAAAACACAAAACAACTGCCCATCCCAAATGATATATTTAATACTTAATGGTATAAAGATGGTATTTTTGCTGCTTGTGAAATATTAAAGATGTGCTTCTATTGAGAAAATCTGTTTCCAAATCTTAGAATATGAATTATTCTCATGTTCTCATGTTCACATAATGGCATATTGTCATTCCATGCTTAGTGCTATTACAATGTTGGACAGATTTTTTTGTTCTTTTAAAAACTGTGTACAATTACAGCAACAACAGCTAACATGTTTATCACATGCTTGGAATTGTTTGAAATGCTCTATGTAGACTTTCCTTTGTAATCCTCGATTTCGAATGTACACATCTTTGTAACTCCCATTTTGCGTTAAGAAGTAAGCAATGTCCCTATTGAAGCACAATAAGTCTCAAAGGCAGAATCTGAGCCAGGTAATTTGAAGTCAGAGCCCTTGCTTCACCACTATGCTAAGACAGTCTATGTTAGAGATCACCATTCTGAGGAGATAAGATCCATATGTAGACAACCACGCTCTAATACACATACACAATTGTCCTAGGAATGCGATTACTCTAAGAAAAGGATTCTTTTTTCTCTTTTGATATCTATCTCCCAGTGACCCATAGAGACAAAGCAAATAAAAAATGGAAAAATGTTAAGATTAAACCAGGGATAGATATTAAAGGGCAAGAGGCTTCATGTCATTTAATGTAATTTCACACTTCTGGGAAACAAATTTCACATTTATGGGGTAATATGATTCAAATTATACTCAGACTCTCAAGTTTGAAAGTAATATATTGGTTTCCAGAAAGAAAGTCATTGTTCCTGATGACATAAAGTTAATGCCTGCTTTTGATTTTTACTATTCTATTTGTAAGCTACATATGCTATAACAATGATTTACCACAGTCATAAATTGTAATACTCATAATATTAAGTAAAATGTTTACTGCAGATTTTTTGCACTCTTCTTGCTGTAAACTAAATAAGAACATTCCAGGACGTTATTTGCCTTTGAGGAAAATAATAAGAAAATTTTCTTAAATAAATGCTTGTTAATTACATTTTGGCAATTAAATGCTAGAAATCACAAACATATATTTGAGACTCTTTGTTACATCAGTTCTGTGGATACTTTTCACTAATTCTGAATTCCAAAAATGGAAGAGGGAAAATGTGGTTAGTGTTGCAAATGAATTACTCTTGAAAACAAAAATATAAGGATATATCTTAAAAGACCAATTGGTGTAGGATCATATGCTATCGGGAAAGATGACCAGAAGTCCAGAATAAATATGAATACCTTTCCAAAAGGTTAAAAAGATTCCCTTGGTACTGCTGTTAACAACAGATAGAAATACATTTTATATTTGTAAGCCAGAAAAAAATTACTATACACTTTCCAGCATTAACAAAATGATGCAACTGCTTCTTAAGTTGTAGATATCTGGAAGTTACAAATCTAAGCACATTGCTCTGTGAAGTATTCAGCTTATATATCTGGCAAATGCTTCTTGTGTTTTCCACAAGCATCCTTAAATTGTAGGAAATAAGCTTAAAAAAATAGTCATTGTTTAATTTAGTAGTCCATTTTCCTCCTGTGTCAAAAGATTTTAATTCAATTTCTGATTTTTAAAAATAAACATATACTGTTATAATCAACGTACCTTATAATATATAGTGTCAGTTTCATGTTCATGAATTTTAAAACTATATACTTTAACAATACCGCCTGGAAGAGGACTTGGGCTCCATTTCAGCCATACAAAGTCTGAAGTACAGTTGATTAAAGTCAAATTTTGTGGAGGTGCTAAAGGCACTGTAGGAAAACACATGATGAAACTTACATTCATAAAACTTTTAACAATAAAATAGCACCGTGACTTATTTTCCTGAAGATATTAATTCAAAAAGATTTATTAAATGATCATATTTTAATTTCAGAAATAAATATCATAATTCATTATAATCTGTATTTGGACACAGTGGTTCCAAAGTAGCTTTAAACAGAACAGGAAATTCTGAAGCTCAAATTGAAAAAAAAAATTCAACAAAGTAAATATAATGGTAAGGCTGTTACAAATAGACAATCAGATATCCTTTCATATTCCATGCTGTTCCTTAAAAAGAGAGAGCAGGTGCTGCAACAGTGAAATTGTTTGAAGAAATGTGGATTCCAGCTTACCTGACTCATCTGTGTAAAAGAAAAGAATACTGGAAGGACCAAGTCCTTTTATAGTTCTTGCAGCAGCAAAAAAGCTATATAATGTAAATGGTGAAAGCTCTTCCAATATTATATAATTATCAGAAGTAATGAAAGAATAATTTTCACTTGGTCCTTGTAAACTTAAATCATAACTTATTATTGCACCATTTGGCTTTACTGGGGGATCCCATGATAAGAGAACTGAGGTGGAGGAAAGGTTTTTAAAAGTGTTGATTATTGGTGAAGTTTCTGGGACTATAAAAGAAAAGAGAATATTAAATGAAACAAAAGTGAATCAGCATTAAAAAAGAGGATTCAATCATAATGGGATTTGATTTTCTTAGCAGATTATTTTAAGAAACATTATGTTTATTGAAAGGCTAATTACTTGAGATCAAACAGAAGCAATATAATTGAAGACTGTTTCCTATGAGAAAGCAATGTAAATGAAAGGAACAACAACAATCTGCTTAATAGGCAATAAAAGGGTCTAGCCTACCATCTTCTTCAGTTTTGATGTATAGCTGGGCAGTATATGTATCAGAGAATCCCTTTTCTGTTGATGGAGTAATTTTTAATATATAATCAGTGTATTTTTCCAGATTATCAAAATATATGCTTCTCTCATATGTAACTACAGTTGGTCTCACGTGGCGAGGAGTCTGCTGTAAGATCAGTGAAACATAGTAGAAGACTAGACCGTTTGGTTGAGCCGGTGGGACCCAGCTTACATTTATTGCAGTTGACGAAATGGATTCGTAAGTCAGGTTTCCAACAAGCCCTTCAGGTACTATGATAGGTAATGGGCAAAATACAAAAATCATCAGTTACCCTAAACAGAATCTAATTCACAAACTGAGTATAATTGTTGAAATGGCAACTATTACATCATCAGCTCTTAAATTATTTAAATGCAGATGTGGTAAACATTCACCTATTATAAAATATCTTCTAAAAAATTATTTTAAAAATCATTCAAAATAAACTCTGTCATCTTTAATATGTATGGGAATTGTTTCTATGATATTTTCTTGGCTCTTCTTTCCTACTATGTGGACATTGTGTGTGTGTGTCTGTGTGTGTGCGTAATATGTGCATGTATACTGCTTTATTTAAATATTTTGATAATTTATATTATCTAAACCATCTTTTAGCTTATTTCTTCTAAATATTACCCTTGTTGTACATATGAGGAAACTAAAGCTCAGAGCCATTAAGTGACTTCTCCAAGGTCATGTGGGTAGTCAGAAGAATCAATACTAAAAGCTTTCCCAATATCCAGTCTCAAAATGTCTCCAGTCACCAGACTACCAACACAAATTTGTATATTAAAAAGTTACTCTACTTGCACACAAGTTCCAAATCTCAGATATAAGTTGTATTGTGACATTAAACTCTATTAATGTAAATTTGACATCCACCTGGAGTAGTGCATAGTAAGTGCTTATTATCCATGGTGTAGAAATAATAACTGATAAAATGTTATAGGTTGGCAAAAATCCTGGGGGAGATCTGCATTTAAAGAATGCCTGAAATGGTATTGATCATATATTACAATATAACATTTTGCTAGACAAATACATATTTCCCCACATTTATCATTTATTTTTATGTTGACCAACTTGTCAACAATTCAAAAGATTTTTCCAAAAACAACAACCGTTCATTTCTCATGCTTAAGGAATCTCTCAATTTACAGCTTTCAGAGAGTAAACATGGAGCTTTACTCCAGAAGTTTAGGTCACTACCATTTCTCAATAAGGGGTTAATCTTTGAAAATAAACAAGCAAATGGATGACAGAAGCAACTACAAGAAAAATAGGTAATGATCTGCTTATCACTGTATTCTGAAAATTGAAACATAAAAAAAATCAAGAGCTTCAATCATTATAGTTTTTTGAATACTCAGGATAAATAGGATTCTTCAGAAGATGCATACGAGAAACTCCTGGAGTTAAAAAAAAAATTCTGGATATATTAGTCACAAACAGTGAGAACAGAAGTGCTGCAGAGTCCTATGCAGATTCAAAGTCTGAAAAGAAAACAAGTTGCTAGAGATTTTTTAAGTCTTTAAAGAAAATGAATAAGTAAATTAACTACTGGAAAATTCATCCAAGTACGCAGTACTTTTTGTGCCCATAATTGGATGGCCATGACATCTTTTGAAGCAATAAAAAGAACAGAATTTTCGTGAATGAATGTTAGCAGTTTTCTTGAACAGAAGAGGTTATTATTACAATAGTTTTATAAGTATATTAATTGCATTTTCAAACTCCTGTAATGAATGTGTCTAAATAAAAGATTTTATTACAAATTCAAACCAAAGGAAAAGTTCCTAAAATAGTAAGTTTTAAATTAAATATATTAAAGATTAATAAGTGTTTTTCATTTACATACTGTCTTGATCTGTGTATACTTCAACTATGTCACTGCTTTTATTCCCATTTCCAACTGAAGTACTTGCTGTTAACCAAAATGTATAGTAGCTGAATATTGCCAGTTTATCTATAATTGTGGATACAGTCATATTGTCAAAGTCATAGGTTACTTCATGGAGTGTAAAATTCTGAAAAATAAACACATTGCTTTCATTGTTCAGAATGTATTTTTTAGTATGCATGAACATTTCAAAATAATTGTTATCCATGAATTGATTGTCTCATTATTTTAATATGTTAATTGTTTTAGGAAAATCAACATAGAACATTTTTTATCACAACAATTAAACTGGAAATATGTTTGTACTAAAAGAGAAACAGATGGTAGTTTTTATTGCAAAACCAATTCACAAATAGCAAAGAGTAAAAACTCTAAGCCAACCATGAAGAAGGTCAAGTTGCCAAATGGAAATGCTACAACTGTGCTGATCAGTGTCACTTTCCTTATAAAAATATTCCAGTAATTTTCAAAGCATAGGCTAATATTAAACAAGTTTGGGAGTATTATAAAACTTTTAATTTTGTTTCTTTCCATTTGTGATGAAGGAATTTTGAATGTGTTTGCCCTCTTTCTATGAACTCAAATAGCTATTATTATTCACAATTAGTGGGTTTTCAGACTTTCACATTTTTTTTCAGACTTTGCTTCTCACAGTTGTAGCAAAGGGATGGCAATTGATGTACTCTCTGACGTGTAGAGTAAGAGAAAGTTTTAAATTCTCTAGCCTGACTCCCAGTTACATTTTTCCCCAAGGCTTGAAAAAAATTATTAGGGTATTTATGCAATCATTTTTTCCTATCAAATTTTAAAAGTTAAACACATAGCCAAATAAAATTAATTCTAAAATAAAAGAAGACTTAAACATAGAGGTAATCAGTATGAATAATTTTATAATTTCCATCTGCACAGAGTAATCTGAATCATTCCAATCCACATGAAGCCATTTAAGTCCTACAGAACTGCATTCAAATTGTGGCACGGTATCCCTGGGTAAATCATCTAATCTCAAAGCTTTTCTCCCTTCAACTGTAAAATGGAAATAATCATCTCCACTTCATAGACAACTTTTGAGGATTAGATGACATGAAGCACAAAAGCCATTAATACCATGTCTAGCACACAATAAAAAAATAACAGTAACTAGTTTCATTTAAATTAATAACATAGGATAAGCAATTTTACTAAACGTATAGTAAGAATGGCTCTGAAATTTATCAACAAATTAAATTGAGCAAAAATTTATGGTTCTTTTGCCAGTATTCAGGGGAAAATATAGTGCAATAAAAGATTTACTTCAATTTTGTGGTGATTTACATAGAAATAGACAAGTTAAAGTAATATAGTAATCTCACACAAAATATGATCCATGAACTTTAATACCTTTCAATACATCTACTTTACACATGGAACAACTGGCTTATATAAAGCACCACTTAAAAGTATTAACATAGGCTGGGCGTGGAGGCTCACGCCTGTAATCCCAGCACTTTGGGAGGCTGAGGTGGGCAGATCACGAGGTCAGGAAATCAAGACCATCCTGGTTAACACGGTGAAACCCCATCTCTACTAAAAATACAAAAAATTAGCCGGGCGTGGTGGCGGGCGCTTGTAGTCCCAGCTACTAGGGAGGCTGAGGCAGGAGAATGGCGTAAACCCGGGAGGCGGAGCTTGCAGTGAGCCGAGATGCTCCACTGCACTCCAGCCTGGGCGACAGAGCAAGACTCCGTCTCAAAAAAAAAAAAAAAAAGTGTTATATTAGCTGGTTGGTCAAATTTGAAAAGGTTTTACTAAATACCTTCTGACTATATTTATATAAACAAAAAAAAGCCTTAATTAGATAATTTGTGCCAAAAGACATTTTGTGTAAAATAAACAGATGAATAAAATAATCATCTGGATAATTGATCTAATGTTACAAATTTGTTACATGCCTATGCACATTAAGTCCCACACTCAGCAGGAATGACTTCTGGGTGATTCAGATAATTTGTTATGTATTAGTCATCAAGGTCATAGGTAATCAGAATAAATTCTATAATAAAAATTTAAAATTTACATCAAAAAGGCGAGTGAATACTTCCTCATTTTTTTTTATTTCTTTTTCATTTCTTTTATTTTTTGTTTTGATACGCGCGAGTACTTGGCTCGCCCGCCGGCGAGCCGCTGCAAGTGGGCCACGTAGGCGCCATGCTCGGGGCTCGAACAGCAAGTCCGCCTCCTCAGGTTGCACCCATTCTCCCTGCTCTGCCTCCAGCCCTCCCGCACGTAGCCCTGGCGTCTATGCAGCCCGCCCGCCAGAACTAGAGCAGCCAACGCCCAGGCCAATTTTTTGTATTTTTAGAAGAGATGCATGGTTGGTCACCCAGCAGTTGAGCCGAGCAGATAGGATGCTTGTCCAACATCCGATCCGAATCGCTGAGCGCTATATGATTGTTTGCCGCGATGCCGAACCACGCGTCGGTCTCGCCCAAAGTCGCTCGGGATTACAAGCCACCGCCCCCCGCCCATTTTAAAATAGAAGACATTAAGTCAGGCACACTAAGGAAACATAAATGGGTAAAAATTTTAAAGTAGAAAAGTTAACACTCTGTACAAAATACAATGTGCAATAACTGAAGGAAGAACAATATGGATTGCAAATAGTAGCAAAGAGGTTAAATTCTCCAAGATAAGAAGAAGGAATGATGGCTTTGCTACATACTCAAGGGCTCCAAAATTATGACTAGGTACTAAAAATGATGTTGGTCTATTCTAATATTTTTATAATCTTTCAATTAAAATATGTATTGAGCATTAAACCTATGTATGATGTAGTTTCAGAAGACTTTAGGAGATGAAAAGATAAATATTACACAATTCTTTTTCTACGAGATGCTTGTCATGGCATAAGGGAACTAAGAGAAGCAACAGTTATTTGTAATAGGAGGCAGAACATGATATGCCATGTATGATGTATTCTACAAAGTTCTGTAAGAAGGGGAAAGATGATAGGGAACAAATAAAAAGGTATACACCTATTCTGCTATATAATTTTCATTTTGAGGATTTCTTCTACTAATTCAAAATAGAAAATTAGGTAGTGAAGATATTGATGCTATTTTTAACATTAACTTTAGGAATAAGTTAAAGCATGGATAAACTTCAAGCAATATGAGACTATACTTCTGAAATGTTTTAACATCATTAGCCTGTGCCCTCTTGCAGCTGTCATACTTAAAAGCATTCTTAAGATTATTTAATAAAAGATAACATGTTCTAAGGCAGATGAATTGCAAATTAGATCATATTACACACCCAGGTTTGAATAAGTAGGTTTAGAAGATCATGCTGGAACCATAGTTTGATACTTACACTATATTATTTAGATATGGACAAAGAGAACCAAAATATAAATCACAAAGAAGCCATAAGTAAATTGTACAGAGACAGAATGATTGCTAAAATTTAGAACTACTGGAACAATTGTGCAACGTTTTTTAGATGCATAAAAGAAGGAAAATCTCCAATCTGAATATCTTCTATTGGTATAATGACATATTGTTACAATTGTAAACAACATTTTGGTAAAAAATAAATTGCCTCTCTAGGTCCTGTTTCTCTTCCCTACAGAGAACAAAACAAAAAGCAAAAACTGCGTGACATACAGAGTAGAAAACTGGACCTTCCTTTCTCCTTCTGCTCTTAAGGCATTTGTTTAAAAATCTTGATTTACAATTACATTTATAACTCTATCTACATGTCTTTTATTATATCTGTAACTATATCTACATGTCTTTTATAAGTTAGTTTTCTCTTTGCATCAAGTTTTAGATAGACAGACTTACACAACCCCACTCTTATAGAACAGAATGTAAACACTAAACCACCTTTTGGACTTTGTCTTTCTCCCTGCTAGGTTAGTCCTGAGATAGCTTGCAAAGTTCTGCTCTTGCCTTCTTCATTAGCCTACATTGCACTATAGCTGCACTAAAGCTGCACTTAATTCCAGAGGCTGTTACTCAGGAGAACGAACTAGTGACTAAACTTGGGCTGTCAGTCACAAATGGGATTAGGCAACTCAGGATTTGTAAGACTTTTCTTTCTTCTTCTTTTACTTAAAAGGATAGAAAGAATTAAGAATCACCTAAGTCACAAACATGCAGTCAATAATTTCTACCACTAAGTGATGTATTCTGTACATTGCAGTATTTCTTTTAAATTCATGTTTTTCAAATTATATTCCAGCTCTCTGCATATTTGATTCAATCATAATCACTCCAATTATCCTTTTTATATATCAAAGTTCTGTGAAACACCTAATTTGGAGAAATAATATAATCCTGCTGAAAACTGGAAATATTTCTTCAAAGTAAAGGCATTTTTAGCTATTTTCGTAGCCATCATCATTCACATCCTAAACAGTGCCCATCTACAAACTGTGCAAGCCTAGAACCTTATCTATGACTAACTACATTCTGAGTGGTCTTCATTACATCTGATATTAAACAATAACTACTATTATACTATCGTTATAATAATAACCCTTCCTGCTAACAATCAAAAACTTTTTTTAAATTAAAGAAAAACACACAAACACATTCAAACACTAAAACTATTTATATCATATGCCAACAAATGGAAAAACATAGCTAATAAATAACTTTGAGGATAAATGATACCATCAGCACTTTAGAGAACACTTCTTGGAGGAAGTGTAATTGAGGGCCATCTTTATAAACAGAATTTTAAGTAGGTGGTAGATTCACTGTTGGTAATTCATGTGAAGCTTATATAGAGGTGTGTGTGTCTGTGTGTGTGTGTGTGTGTGTGTGTAAAGAGAGATTAAATGTATCTGACATTTTCTATACCATATTTTTTATGTCAATGGGAGTTTTATAAAATATATCTGTGCATAATTATCAATGTAAGGTAAACAATTTCTTTCACTGTGACAAGTCTGTATTATTAATAAAACTTAAGGATGTTAATAAAGAACTAGGGGAAAATTCAGTTCTTACCTGTATAAAAGTACCTGAAGTATTTCTGTAATAAACAGAGTAATATCGTATAATCCCATTAGGTTTTGAAGGAGGTGTCCAGAAAAGAATTATTGATGAAGAACTGAGATTTACATAATAAACATCTTTGGGAGGATCGCTTGGTGCTATAAAACAAATAATTGAACAAATTTCTGTATTTGTGGCTACAAGTAATGTCTGAAATGGCCTGGATTTTACCTACAGTTCATAAATTAAAGTGGTAAAAATTGTTTTTCAAAAAAGCTTGAATTAGAAATAATATCTATTTAGATGTCAGAAATGAAATCCAAAGAAACACATTGGGTCACCCCTCTAATACTTTATTATAGGCATATTCAAGCTGAAGACAGATGGATTTCTTACTCATAAAATACTATCCCCTTTCTAAAACCTGTCCACTGCTCTGGATATGAGAAAACTATTATAACAGGTTTCCAATACAGAGTACATAATTTGAAATTCTAATATAACTTAAAATTTTTATATTGAATAATAAAAGTCATAGACAAATGATTCATGCATTTTGTTGTTTCATTTAATAAACACATAAAATTCTATTTGTCAAGTAAGTTCTCTGCTAAGTGCTTTTAAACATAAAAACTTATGTAATCTCGATAAGAACCCTGTCAAGTAGAATGATACTGTTTCCACATGACCAATGGGAAATTGAGGCACACAGAGATTAATTTTCCTAACATCACACAGCTAAAAAGTGATCAAAATATAATTTTGCATCCAATTGATAATGAATATTAGGCTTCATCATACATTTTGATATTTGAATTTTTTTCTGGGCAGGATATTTTTTTAAAAGAAAAAGAATATTCTTTTAATTGGCATACTTCCTTAACTCACCTCCCTCTGGTGTTTGAAAGCTAATGATATTGCTTCTTGTTTTCCCATCACCAAATCTGGTGCTAGCTGTTACATAGGCACTGTATTCAACATTATAATCCAAATCCGATAACTCCAATGATGTTTCAGTGACATTAATAGTTTTTAATGATGATCTATTCCTGAGATAAAAAGAATATTATCTGTATAATTGAATTTTAAAAGTTAACATATACTTTTGAGCACACTAACATTAAAAGTAAACAACATTAATATATGGAAATTTATTCATCTAGATTAATAGAATAAAGATGTTGGTTATCCTGAAATACTGAAAACAGTAAATTTCAGAATACTTTAGTAAATTAACTTATTTTGCTTTTAATTATATTCAGTAATTAGATCAAATGTTAATATGATGTTCATAATTAGAGTTTGCTTGGATCAATTTTAACGGATATTCAGGAATACTATGTACTAAAGTAATTACAGTATTCCCTTTCATACTGATGTTTTCATTGTCCAAATATTTGTTAATTTCAAATGCTGGCAAAACCTTGAACTATTAATTTATAAAATAAATCTATCTTTCAAATATTGTACAAAAGTGGCATTTACTTCAGGCCAACACAAATAAATAAATAACAAATGTCTAAATAGTGACATGTAAAATAACAAGGTTGTGGGCTCTCCTATAATTACTTAATAGAAATGAGATTGAAAACAATGTATGTATATCATACAGGAAAGAAGAAAATATAGCTCACACCTCTCACTCAATCAAAATCTTTAAAGTATTTAAAATATCACTCCAGAAAAGAAAACAAATCAAATAAATATTGACTCAAAACTCTCCAAGCACATATCAAAATCTCAGGAGGGGAAAAAAGAGTCTAAAGAACAAAATATAACACTATTTTATTTCAGTCATGTTAGTTCAGTTTCCACAGTCTGAATTGGGTATAGATTAATATCTAAAACCAAAAAATGAACATGTGTATAGTGGTGCTGAAAAATGTGCGTTGTTTTAAGATTTATATAATAAAGTTAGTTATTAAAGAATTTAGATAAGGGAATATGATCAGTAACATTGAAAAAGTATGTGTCTCATGTAATCTCATATTTTTCTTCTTCAGACACACAAAGCACCGAAGAAGTAAATGAATATTCCCTCTGAATAGAAAATGTTCTTTCTTTACCATTGAAATATTTGAAGCCTTGAATCATTAGGAGGAATAATAGATTTTAAGTGAATTAAGGGTTTCCACAGAGATACATTTCAGTCATGGTTTTACTACCACAGAAGCACCAAATTATTCCAAATATAAGTTTTGTTATCTGAAAAATAGTTGGAAAGCTTACCACGGTGAGAAAAATATGGATTCAGAGTCTGTGATTGGAGACAGGCAGGATTAGCCAGGCTATTTGGCAATTTGAAACAGTTTCATTTGACATCCTTTTTCAGAAGCAGTCAGGAGAGCTTTCTTTGACTCCATTGAGACCAGAGGAGAGTGGTTTTAAAAACTCTTGATACTGTAGCTATTAGTTGCCACAAAAGATTCCTTGTCATAGAAACTACCCAATTCCATACTCTTACCACTGGTCACAGGTCATTAGGACACTACAGAAGAGCTAATCCAATATGGATGTCTAAAACTATGCAATTAGGATGAGTGTGGTGGCTCACACCTGTAATGCTGGCACTTTGGGAGGCCAAGGTGGTTAGATCACTTAAGACCAGGAGTTTGAGGCCAGCCTGGGCAACATGACAAAACCCTGTCTCCACTAAAAATACAAAAATTAGCCCTGCATGGTGGGCACACCTGTGGTCCCAGCTTTCAGGAGGCTGAGGTGTGAGAATTGCTTGAGCCCAGGAGGCGCAGGCTGAAGTGAGCAGATATCGTGCCACTGCACTCCAGCCTGGGAAACAAGTAACACTGTGTCTTAAAAAATAAATAATAAAATAAAATAAAGCTATGCTATTAGCTAAAGTAATCTAATTGCATTATATCAATTTAAAAAATTATTTTCATTAATGTATTTCAATGTTTTCTGCTACCTTGCCCTGATATTCACAGCAAAATCTTGTACGTAAGTATCCACCAACTGTAAAAAACTCAGTTTATGTTCCATAGATAATGCAGAATCAAGGCAATTACCTGGAAATGGATATCAAAAATAAATTTTATCTCAAATAGATATTTTAATAAAAAGAAGCTAGTTGTTACAAATTATGTTAATCAAAATGTAATAGTTCACTTCAGTTTGCATATATATAGTTTCAACATCTAGCCTGGTTTACTCCCAAGGGACAAAATTAAGCTAACAAAAATTTTTCAGATGTCTCGTCTGCTTGAGGTTTGTTTATTTTTCTTTTGTAGTTTAGAATTGTGGCTGATATTTTAATAAATAAGTTAGAAAAATATGGTGGCATGAATATTAATTAAAACAATTCAGAATAGATCAAATATGTAAGAGATTATTTGCTATCAAACTGATAACTACAAGAAAGAGAAAGGAGACAGAAGTGAACTATCACCAAGGCTCGAACTCCATTTTCCTAGCAGCTGTTACCGAATTGGAGACAACATACAAATCTCTGTGCCGAGGTGTGAGCTCTCTCATCTCAAAGGAGCAATCTTCTGAGCAGTCCAGAAGCTCAAAGGGTTCACTCCCTTTGAACGAACCGTGTGTAGGAAATTCATCTTTGACACTGCTATAAGTTGTTACTCTTGCTTTTAGCTGGCTTGGTTTTAAAATCTGTTTTATTCTTATTAGCTTAAAAATATTATAATAGAGGCCGGGCGCGGTGGCTCAAGCCTGTAATCCCAGCACTTTGAGAGGCCGAGACGGGCGGATCACGAGGTCAGGAGATCGAGACCATCCTGGCTAACACAGTGAAACCCCGTCTCTACTAAAAAATACAAAAAACTAGCCAGGCGAGGTGGCAGGCACCTGTAGTCCCAGCTACTCGGGAGGCTGAGGCAGGAGAATGGCGTAAACCCGGGAGGCGGAGCTTGCAGTGAGCTGAGATCCGGCCACTGCACTCCAGCCTGGGCGACAGAGCGAGACTCCGTCTCAAAAAGAAAAAAAAAAAAAATTATAATAGAATTATTATGTGTTCCATTATAATGTTTTATTTACATTTATAAAAGTATGTGTTCTATATCTTGATTTTTTCTCTTACCATGTTAACACCAATGATCTATATCATAATGTTTTTGTAGTTGCATAATTTGGATATATCATAGCTATTTAGCCATTCTATGAATTAACTTTTAGGCTTTTTCTCTTTTTTATTTCTTTAGCTATTAGTAGCAATGATGCTGTAGTTATCTTTAAAGAAGTATCTTTTCATAATAGTACTTTTATTTCTACCTATTAAATTGTGTGATTCTTTTAAACTTTTTTAATTTAAATTTTTTAAACTTTTTTAATTTAAATTCTTTTTTTCTTTTTTTAGAGACAAGGTCTTGTTATGTTGCCCAGGCTGGACTTGAACCCTGGGCCTACAGTATCCTACCACCTCAGCCTTCCTTCAGAGTAGCTGGGACTACATGCATGCAACAATACACTGGGATACAAATTGTGTGTTTCGTGAGTCAAATGGTTTGAATGCTTTTTACAATTTTAAGATTACTACTCCAAAATGATTACTGTATCAAATTTTAAGTTATAATAATTATAATTATTTAGAATCATACCAACAATGTGTGAGAGTTCCCATTTTGGCAAACTCACATAAATCTCTGGATATTATTAGTATAGTTAGATTTTAGTAGATTTTTAGGTAGATTTTAGTTAGCCATTCCTGGCTGTGAGTGAGACAGAACGTCTTCTTACATGTTTGTTAGTCATTTGTGATCCATTAAAACAAACAATAAAAAAAAAACTTATTTATGGGTTTTTAATATTTTATTTTAGTCTTTAAAATGAAAAACATTATTAGTCTGAGCTCTTTAGACACCATTCGTTAGATAGCACAAGCAAAGTTAACTTTCACACCTTCTGAATTTAGAGATGATATGTACAAAATCAATATTCAACAAAATCCAACAAAATGTAATTAGCATCTACTTTGTGTCAGGCACTACTTTAGGCATAAATATGAGTAACATACAGCCCCTATCCTCAAAATAGAGAGATAAAGCAGGAAATAATTCTAAAACAATTTGCTAATAACTGTGACTTCCTTAAGGACAAGGACAATAAACTTTTCCCTCAGTAGCTAAAAGTAAAGAACAAAGAAAGCAATGAGCAAATAAATTCGTTGTGACCAAAGTATAAAAAAAGAGAATAAGGCATGGCCCCAAAGATCCAGGAAATTGTTCACTAGAAAGCTAGTTTGTAAAGTTTGAGAGTAGGATAGGGAGTTGAGGGAGGTGGGAGAAGAAGAGAGGAGGCCTACAGGACAAAGCAGGTCTAACTCTTACATATCCAAAGTCATAAACTGTGTACAAAGGGAGGGGATATAAATGTTACACAATAGTTATTATCTAAAATATGTTACCTTTCAAAGGCCATATCTCTCAACCAGTGACTATTTTCAAAGTGAAATGAAACTTGAGGGAAGTCCTCAGTAAAATAATTTTACTTATTTAACTCTAAGCCTAATTTTGAATATGTTTCGAAGATTTTTCAAATTTAGGAAATCAAAAAAAATTTAATTACTTTGAAATTATTCTGTAAAAATGCAAGCTGTAGTTGTTCTGTCTTTACTCGTGAGTAACACCAAAAAAAGTCTTCAACTGGGATAAATAGTCTCTAAGATGAAGTTATTTCCTAATTAATTTACAATTATTTTTCAAAAGACATACCACATTTTGACATCTAGGGCATAAAAGAAATTCTAGATCAAAAAAGCAATTTCTTTGCTTTACCAGCTTCTTTGTTTATCTCTTACAACACCAAGTCCATGCTAGGCAACGATTGCCTATGAAGGAATCCTGAATACCCAAACCACAGTAAATAAATTACTCTGTTTCTGTAAGTATGAATATGTATGGTTCTCTAGCCAAGGTTTGAGACCCTTTGAAAAGTCATAGTTCTAATTTTAATCTTTATCATTTGATATTTTGTTCCATGTGCATAATCTACCATATGATACATCCATCCCTGTTCAGTTTTGTGAATTTATTTTCAAAACTTTAATCAGTTATTATTTAAATATCCTAGATTAATCCCTTCATTCACTAAATATACCTCCCTGAAATGAAGAATGTGAGCACTCACTCATTTGACTCTTTATTAGATTATTTTTTTCCTCATATGAAGCAGTGATGCTCATTAATTTTCCCCTTATATAAGGAAACTACTCTTCTATGTTATACTTTAGCATAATTACTCTACACAACTTGATAGCATCAGTGGGTTAGTGATTGTGTATTAAATAACCCCAAACTAGCAAGGCATAAACAGTTGCACATTACTAAAGCTGTTCTAGCATCTCAGAGACAGTCTAAGTCAAAGTAGGTATTCACTTGTTGTTATTCTTATTGTCATCATTTGGTTGACTGGCTAACTTGGTTTGGTTTGGTTTGGCTTTGTTTTGCCTGTTTGCCTTTGGTAGGAAAGATACCTTTAAAAGATTAAAAGAAAAAGTCACCGAAGAGAATGAGTTTGAAGCTGAGGAATCATACACTAATAATCCATAGATAGCTTTAGAGCAGACACAAGGAATTAGGATCCAGAAGGCAGGAGGAAGGATTGCACTTGAACTGAAAGAGAGATTTCATATTCTGAGAATGGATATAAATGAGTTGATGGATTCTGGAAGCAGGAATTTGAAGTAGTCAATTTTTTGAGATAGTCACCTCAATTTTAAGTTTAGAATGGAAGCTGGGTTTGTCTGCTTTGAATGAGGTGAGTTAGATTTAGTAAAGGGCTTGAAAATAGAGATAATTTGAGAAAATTTTCAAGGACAACAGGGGAGGAAACTGATCAAAAATATGTAAAATGACTTCCCAGGGGTGCTCAAAGGTTAGTGAGATTAGAAAAAAAACCAAGACTTTTAAATGTACAATACTTCTTTCTTTCATTACTTCAACAAATATTTATTGAGGGCCTAAAATATAAGTCATTATACTTTGTGATGGAAATATGAAGGTGACAAAGGCATAACCTCTGGCTTCAATGGGTTTATAGCCACATAGTTATCATCCCATTAGGGCTCCAGAATTTGAGTAAAATACTTCAGAATATGGGCTATTGGAGGAATACACAATTATTAACTACCCATTTCTCTCCTTTAAAGCTTATAAACTATTCAGATTTTTTCATTTTCTTTTACAAAGTGTATAAGTTATATCTTACTAGAAGTTTGTGATTTCATCCGTTTGAAATTTATTGTCATAAGGTTATTTTAAATGTCCACTTATTTATTTATTTTTGAGACGGGGTCTCACTCTGTGACCCAGGCTGGAGTGCAGTGGTGCGATCACGGGCTCACTGCAGCGTCGATGGCCCCAACCCCAGGCTCAGGTGATCCTCCCATCTCAGCCCCCTGAATAGCTGGGACTACAGGCATATGTTACCACACCTGGTTATTTTTTTTAGAGATGGGGCCTCACCATGGTGCCCAGGCTGGTCTCAAACTCCTGGGTTCAAGTCATCTGCCCACCTTGGCCTCTCAAAGTGCTGGGATGACAGATATTTCTTCAGATATTTCTTAATTTTTAAGGTATCTGTGACTTACGGTCGCCCAGCCCGGTCTCAAACTCCCCCTGGGATCGCAGCCATCTGCCCACCTTGGCCACCCAAAAAAAATGCTGGATTAAAGATATTCTTAATTTTTAAGTTATCTGTAGTTATGTCTCCTTTTTCATTCGCTAACATTAATTTAAATGTGCTTTTTCTCCTTTATCTGGGATCATCTCCCCATTTTCTTTTTAAGCTCCTATATTTTTAAAATTAGCTTATTAGTTTTGCTTTTCTCTGTTGTAAATTTTTAATTTAGTTTCTGTAAGTATGGAATTTATGATTATATATGATTCATTAATTATAAATGAGAATTAATTATTCATGTTTTCTTCCCCTGTCTGCTTGAGAACTTACTGCAAAGTTGACAAAGGGAAGAGCAAAGATAATATTTAATACTTTAAAGCATCAATGAATTACAATATTAGAAAGCAGCAATTTTTATTGGAAAGAGTCCAATTTTTGTGAACAATAACAGTATACATATATAAGCATAATGAATTAAATAAGCTTGGGCCTAAATTAATATAGTGTTCAAATGAATACAAGGTTTAAGCAAATTACTTTGGAAAACAGGGTTTACAGAGTATAAATATTTTTCAAACATTTTTAACCAGGAACGAATTTTAAAAAAGTTATGAGTTCCTATAAATATAATCATAAAATTAATTTTATAAATGAATAGTGTCTTTTACACATTTGATCAAGAAAATAAGAAAGATGGTCTTTTTTACTGAAAGTTTACGCGAAAGTGTTGTAAACAAAAATGAATTTTTAAAAAAAAAGCTAAGGGATGGCAAAGTGGCTTAATCGTAATAGCAAAGCCTTTAAAATAAATCAGTGGTGGATTGCTGCTTTTTTAGTAAGAGGCTTTTAATTTTATAATTCTAAAGCTCTAAAGGTTGGAAAAAAATTACTTAAATAATGTTTTCAGTAAATCTGTGCCCTTCCACTTTATTAAAGACATTTTCTTTCATTTTTTTCTTCAATAGTTTCAAATACCTGATCACCACATGAATTTCTCATAATAAGGCTTTAAAAAAATAAAAACTCATTACTTTTCATTTCTTAGAGAAAGCTCTGGTTAGGACTCTTAAATTTAAACAAATAGTATTAACGTTAGCCCCTGCTTTAAATGTGGCAGATATACACCATGGAATACTATGCAGTCATTAAAAAAATGATTTAATGTCCTTTGTAGGGACATGGATGAAGTTGGAAGCCATCATTCTCAGCAAACTATCGCAAGGACCAAAAACAAACACTGCATGTTCTCACTCATAGATGGGAATTGAACAATGAGAACACTTGGACACAGGAAGGGGAACATCACACACTGGGGCCTGTCATGGGGTGGGGCAGTGGGGAGGGATAGCATTAGGAGATATACCTAACGTAAATGACAAGTTAACGGGTGCAGCACACCAACATGGCACACGTATACATATGTAACAAACCTGCACATTGTGCACATGTACCCTAGAACATAAAGTATAATAAAAATAAAAATAAAAAAATTTTAAACACATGGTACCTGTCTTACCAAAATTTAGAATATTGCTACTCTTGGCTCTCCCCAAATAACATAATTTCAAACTGTCTGTTCTTCAGTTACTCTAAAACGCCATGGAAAGTGTTGCTTATGGGAGACTTGAAGGATGGGTAAACCTTTAAATTTGCTATTCTGGCCTTTGATCAAACAGAAGCTACAGAAAGCCATATACGTTATACATTTGATCTTAACTGTCTGCGAAATCACCTTCACCTTACTATATGTATATTTTTGTGGAAATTCTTATCACTTTCCAATTCTATACCCACATTATTCTATTCACCATACAAAAACCACACTAATAGTCTTTGGACTAATATGTCCAACCGACTCTTCTGAAAGTTTCTGGAATTCCAATGTATGGAACTAGTTCTCTAACTTAGTTTCCTCCAACCAAAGATTTAGCTCCCAAATCTAGTCTCTCTGCATCTTCCTTTCTGTAAACACCTGCTTCTCTGAGATGGCCGATTCTGGGTTCCACTTCATACCCTGTCTCCATAGATTTTGATTTTTATGTGGAGATCCATATACCAGAGAAGGCACAGATAGGATGGGGCATAGAACTGTGGAAATCCAGAGCATTAGAGAGATTAAATTAAGATTGACCCCAAACATGCTGAAATACGTACATGTGGTTTCTTCCCTAGATTGTTCATGCTCTCTTTTAAAAATTGTTTAGAATACTTACTATATGCAAGGCACTGAGCTAATGACTTGTGATAAAGTACAGTCCCTACACTAGACCTTACCAACTCGCAAGAAGACCCTTATTAAATTAGAAAATACAAATGTTATGGGAATTATAGAAAGGGAACTGAGCTTTTCAGTAGGTCAAGTATGTATTATAATAATAACCACTAGTATACTCCCAATTTTTTAATAGTATCCACATTATTTAAGAAGGGAGAACTAAGGCAATTCAGTAATAAACTGATTTCTTATAAATAGAACCACATGCGTGCATGCGCGCGCGCACACACACACACACACACACACACACACACACACACAATGAGAGACCTGAGAGTGACAGAGAGAGAGAGAGAGAGAATATGACTGTTAGTATTACACAGAATTTTAAAATTTTATTTAAACCATGTACCCAAAGATGTATGATCACACTCCTGGAGAAAACATTCCACAGGCTTTCCATTGCACTCACAATAAAATTCAAACTTCTTATTTATTGGCCTCAAGACTCAATGTATATGGCCTAACCATCTCTCCAGTTTTATCTACTGCCACTTTTCTCCTGTGCCATTATACAGAAGACACAAAGGCCATCTCATTGTTGACCACGCCAAGCTTTTTGCTGTTAACCACAACTGATAACATTATCAGGACATTTCAGCAATATGTATCAATATTTTCCCATTTTTGCTAATGCCAATTTAGGATGAATCCAGTACTTGAAACTAAAAGAATCTTGACTATTATTAATCTTGACCTGTTCCCTTCTTTCAATAGTTCCGCATATGCCTTGATTCTGAGGATTTCCACCATCTTTATCACTTCTCCCTGAACAAGCTCTACTCTGTCTATTCAAACTGTACTAACCAGTAATCCAACTGGTTTGATTCATGAAACAGTATAATTATCATTCTATCATAATAGATACAGTCCATCAATGAACACAGACCAATATTAAGCCAATAATTTTTTGGTAGAAATATCCCATATGAGTTGACGCAATAAGCTTGCTTAAACTCCCTAAATATTTTTCACACATGCTGTTGTCAAATTCAGACTTCTATAATCTTATAAATGCACTGTTTTATTTTTAGAATAAAGGCCAATTATAACACATATTCCTACTGGTGTGGTAAAAGCATAATTTGGGAGTAACGCAGATCTGGGTGTGAATTCTGATTCTGTCATCCTTAGCTCTGTAACCTTACCTTTGTCCTTAATCTCATAAAGAATATTTCCACAACTATAAAATGAGGATAACAGTCTTTTCTTTGTGGTATTTTTGAAAAAAAGAAAAAATATGTAAGAAACATTTGTCTCAAAATGGTAACTAGTACACTATAAACTAAAAATAAAATCCTAAGCCTGTCAACCAACTGAACATTAAAAAAAATGGAGTTTCTGGCCACGACAGGATGGGAGGTCAGGCACACCTCAGTATACCCCTCGCCGTTTACTGTTAGACACAACAGCTGACCTAAATTAATGCTAAAATTGTGCAATAGTCCGTTTTCATGCTGCTGATAAAGACATACCCGAGACTGGTAATTTATAAAGAAAAAGAGGTTTAATGGACTCACAGTTTGACGTGGCTGAGGCAGCCTCACAATCATGGTGGCAGACAAAAGGCATGTCTTAGGGCGGCAGGCAAGAGAGGATGGTCTAGTGAGACTTGTTCACTACCATGAGAAAATATGGGGGAAACTGCCACCGGGATTAAATTTCCTACCAGTTCCTCCAAGAACATGTGGAAATTATGGGAGCTACAATTCAACATGAGATGAGATTTGGGTGGGGACACAACCAAACCATATCAAATGGAGACCACGAGGCTGAGAGAACAGACGCTTTGTGACAGTAAGATACCAAATTATAAACACATCATATGGCCATGTCAGGCAAGGGTTAAGTCATGTATCTCCCCCAATCCCCACCCAAAACACACACTTAAACTATGCTTTAACTGCCATAGGTTTTTATTTTTCTCTAGCAGTTAAACAAGCACTGGCCTCAAGATAAGCAATGTTAAAACAGTTGTAGCTCACCACCAGACAGAGACTAACTGAACCCCTGTTCCACAAGCCATAATTACAGCTTTGATTGGACAAGATACTGATTTCAGTAACTTTCTCCTGATAAGACCACTGGCCATGGACTGGTTCTGGCTAATTTACAGAGGCTGTGCACCTGAATGACTTTGTGTACTGAGAAAATCCTTTGATGTATAGGATCTAATTGTAATACATTTAAATGTGAAGTCTCCACCCCAAACTGAACATGGATCATTTGTTATATACATGTTTGTTCAATACACATGCGTCAGGACCACTTTCCTGAATATTCATAGCTCCTTCTGTAGCAGTTTGAATATGTATATTTAGGTAACCCTTTCAGCATAAAGCTCCTACCCCATCCCTCCTCCTTCAAAGTGCCCATCTCCAGTCTTTGCTGGAGGCACATTTCCCAGTCTGAGAGATGGCCACCTTGCAGACTGTGATCTTTCAAAAGAAATAAAGTCCCTTTTCTAAATTTTTAGATTGTGAGATTTTTAAGTTAATAGCACTACTCTTGATTCAGTTCCTTCAACTTTCTGAGACATTTTGTTCCCCAAGTCTGACATGCAAAGAAATCACAATCTCTCTCAGTGTTCTTCATTTCAAAAACTTGATGAGAAGACTGCCCAATTCAACAGTTAATAACTCAAGTTTCAGACAGGCAAAATAAATGACTAAAAAGTTTGGTTTAAAATAAGGTTTGGTGGCAAGAAGTGAAAGTTCTCTATAATAAAAACTACAAAACATTGATGAAACAACGTGGAGAGGACACCAAAAAATGGAAAGCTATTCGATGTCATGGGGTGGAAGAATCAATATTATTAAAATATCCTATCCATACTACCCAAAGCAATCTACAGATGCAATGCAATCTCTGTCAAAACATCAAAGACATTTCTACTCATAGAAATAGAAAAAAATCCTAAAATTTATATAAAACCATGAAAGACCCAGCATAACAAAGCTATCCTAAGCAAAGAGAACAAAACTGGAGGAATCACATTGTCTGACTTCAAATTATACTATAGAGTTATAGTAACCAAAATAGTATAGTACTGGCATAAAATAGACACATAGACCAATGGAACATAATAGAGAACCCAGAAATGAGTTCACATACTACAATGAACTCATTCTCGATAAAGATGCCAAAAACATACATTGGAGGAAGGACAGTCTCTTCAATAAATGGTGCCAGGAAAACTGGATATGCAGAAGAATGAAACTTGACCTCCATGTTTCACCATATACAGAAATTAAATCAAAATGGATTAAATACTTAAATCTAAGACCTCAAACAATGAAACTATTGCATGAAAACATTGGGCAAAATCTCCAGGATATTGATCTGGGTGAAAATTTATTGAGCAATACCCCACAAGCATAGGCAACCAGAGCAAAAATGGACAAATGGGATCACAACAAGTTAAAGAGCCTCTATACAGCAAAGAACACAATCAACAAAGAGAAGAGACAACCCACAGAATAGGAGAAAACATTTGCAAACTATCAATCTGACACGGGATTAATAACCAGAATGCATAAGGAGCTCAAACAACTCTACAGGAAAAAAACTAATAATCCAATCAAAAATGGACAAAATATTTGAATAGACATGTCTCAAAAGATGACATACAGATGTCAAGAGGGCTCAACATCATTGATCATCAGAAAAATGCAAATCAAAACTACAGTGAGACACCATCTTACCCCAGCTAAATAGCTCTTATCCAAAAGACAGGCAATAACAAATGCTGGAGAAAATGTGAAGAAAAGGGAACCCTTGTACACTGTTGGTGGGAATGCAAATTAGTAAAATCATATGGAGAATAGTTGGGAGGTTCCTCGAAAAACTAAAAATAGAGCTAATGTAAAATCTAGCAATCCCATTGCTGGGTATATAGCCAAAAGAAAGGAAATCAGTATATGAAAGAGATATCTGCACTTACATGTTTGTTGCAGTACTCTTCACAACAGCCAGGATTTGGAAGCAACCAAAATGCCCATCAACAGAGGACTCAATAAAGAAACTGTGGTACATCTATACACAATGGAATACTATGCAGCAATAAAAAAGAATGAGATGCCATCATGGTCATTGTGTTAAGTGAAATAGACACAAAAGACAAACTTCACATGTGCTCATTGATTTGTGGATGCTAAATATCAAAACAATTGAGCTTACAGAGATAGGAGAGTAGAAGGGTGGTTACCAGAAGCTGGGAAGGGTAGTGAGGATGGATGGGGAAAGTGGGGATGGTTAATGGGTATAAAAAAATACAAAGAATGAATATGACTTAGTATTTGATAGTGCAACAGGGTGACTACAATAAATAATAATTTAATTGTACATTATAAAATAACTAAAAGAGTATAATTAGATTGTTTATAACATGAAGGACAAACGCTTGAGGGGACGGATATCCCATTTTCCATGATGTCATTATTACTTGTTACATGCTTGTATCAAAGTATTTCATGTGCCCCATAAATATATAAACCTACTATGTACCTACAAAATTTTCTTTAAGTTAAAATGAAATAAGAGGGTGTGATGGGAACCATGGTAAACAACTAAGCAAATGCTTCAAATAAAAGACAGTTACCATTCAACTCTGCTGATTTTTTCTACAAGAAATATGGCAAAAGTGTTCTGATTTTTATAAGGGACAAAGGAAATTGAAGTTTTACAAGAGATCTACTCATTTTTTTTTAACACTAACAATCAATTCTAAATTTATGACCCACTTGCAAAGCATGAGTGGCCATGGGCTTGACCTTGGCACTCAAGCTTCCAAGTGATTCAGAAAATGACTATCAGGAAACAGCTGAGGGAGAACATTGGTCAGAACATTGGTCATCCCACTAGAAACCTCATATTAAGCCCTAAAAAGCATTCATGTGCTCTACCACTCCATCTATCTGTATTTCTTTCTTTCATCTTCCCAACCTAGCCTCAGTATTCCATGTCTATAACGCTACTTGTCAAACTCTTGACAGTCATTCCTGCTGCCTTCATACACTGCCTCCACTGAGATGCTCTCCTAATTCACAAATCTATCTTTACCACTTTCACTCCAAAGTGGATATAACTTCAGAAAATCTGAAATGGCCCCCTTCACATTTTGATTACTGATCTATATTATATGCAGTAACCATGAGGCAATTTTTAACATGGTGAACGTCTTTTAGAAAACTTGAAGAAACTAGAGTAGGTATATTTTTTTAGGATTCAGAAGTCCATTTACAAAGGTAAGTTTTATGTTACTGGGGGAATTATTTGACCAGTGATATTTAATAAAGAGCTGCATTAGAATTATTTTGACTTCCTAACATATTCTTTGGCAAGTGTTTTTCAATTATTTCACATAGGTATATCTTCTCTGCAATAAGTCTTCAATCATTTTAAGGTGCTGTATGTTATATATCCCCCCACAGGGTTTAATAAACATTTGTCAGACTGACTGTTTCAGAATTACCTCTCATAATTACTACTAAAAAATTTGAGAAACTTTTCAGAGTGAAGATTTGTACATGTTAGAATTTTAAGCATCACTTTCAGTCCTCAGTCTTTTAGCTATAGAGGGTATATTCTCTTAGAAGTTTCCTAAAGAAAGAAGAAAACTACTGTTAAATTTTACTGACACATCTAGAAGTAAAAGCGCTAAACAATTCCAAGTTGAATTCAAGAAAACAGTAAATAAGTAAGTTCTACTAGAACATCATGCCTCAATTCAAAATGAATTAAAAGAATAAGCTTACAGCGCTCCAATAGAAATCCATTTATTTAATGGTGGTTGCCCTAGGAATTTAAGGACTGTGTATCATTTTAAAAATATGTGTTATTTATCAATAACTGCAGGGGGAAAAAATGCTAGTTTACCATCTGGATGGATGATAAAAGTTATTTTGCAAAGCAAACTTCAGAAGGAAAAATCATTTTAAAATGCAACGGATTAAAACAGATTTCTGAACACACCATCTACAAACCAAGTGTGACTCATATAATAATGGATATAAAATGGTTACGCATTAATCCTCATGAGTTATTTTGCCAAGAAATATTAATGATAAAGAAAAAAGTTACCCAATATAACAAATATAATAGGCAGTCTGCATTTTGAAGACACACTCAAAAAAAGAGAAATATTTTGATGCAGGTGCAGTGGCTCATGCCTGTAATCCCAGCACTTTGGAAAGCTGAGGCAGGAGGATCACCTGAGGTCAGGAGTTCAAGACCAGTCTGGCCAACATGGCAAAACTCCGTCTCTGGTGAAAAAAGCTAAGTGTGGTAATGGGCACCTGTAATCCCAGCTACTCGGGAGCCTGAGGGAGGTGAATCACTTGAACCCAGGAGGCAGTGGTTGCAGTGAGCCAAGATGGTGCCATTGCACCACAGCCTGGGCAACACAGCAAGACCCCCTTCCCCCCCCAAAAAAGAAATATTGAAATAAATGTCTTTATAAGAATTTGGTAATTATTGGATCAACTGAAATAATGGAAACTGAGAATTATGAGAGAACTATGGGCTCCTGAAGCATGAATCCTGCTAACAATGATAGCTACCATTTATTAAGTACTTTATAGGAACCAAAGATAATTGAGTGACAGAGCCAAGATTCAAACCCATGTCTCACTGACTAAAAACCCATGTGTATTACATTATGATACATGCCTCTTTTCCCCATAATAAAACCGATTATGGTAAGAGTTCCCAAAAAAGATTGGTGATCACTAATGAAGGAATCCAGAATTATGAGCATTCCCTTCGCTACATTTACTATACCTTACAGAGCTATTTCCAGCTAAGATACTAAAGCATGGTAGTAAGATACTAAAGCATAAAGCTTTCAGCAAGCATCTTAGTAAGATGATGCTGAAAATTTAAATACATATCTGTGTATATTTAATTATCATTTATATATATACACATATATATTATAGATAATATTCTTGAATATGTTAAGGTCTTTCACCTTTTTGTTCTTTATGTAATCTTACTCTATTCCACTGAGTCATCCATTATCTGAAAAAGCATCACTATTCTTATTGCAGAAATGCAATGAGAAAAAAACACAATAATTATATATAATAATTATTATA
>NW_016806074.1:256905-264060 GCF_001698545.2 Rhinopithecus bieti
TATAATATTTATATATTTTATATAGTTTTATATATAATATATATTTTATATATACACAGTTTCTAACTTAAAACATACTCTTCATTCATTCATCCATTGAACAAACATTGTTTCAATTACATGTTAGGTAATAGTCTCTTCTAAATACATCAATGAACAAAGTAGATTTTAAAGCAGAGAGAGGGAGAGAGGGAGAGAGAGAGAGAGACAGTGTGTCTGTGTGTGTGTGTGTAAAATAAAGCCAAGTTTTACTGAGGGAAAAGTGTTTTCTACATCCCATTTACACATCAAGAGCCAATCCTGGATTGAGACCACAGAGTTTTATAATTAAGTAGTTATAATTAAATTAAGACCCTTGAAGTGTAGAAAGAAAAGAGTATACGAAAGAAGGAAATTTCCGTCTGTCAAAAGAAAGAAAGGTAAAAGGAAAAATTTTGCATTACGAAAAAAGAGTGAGAGAAATAAAAGGGCAAAGACATCACTCTGGAGTGTCCCAAGATCTTAGGGTAATGGTTCAGTGGTGACAACACCTGAATAGATTTGGGAGGGAAATCCCAGTGTAAAGAAGCCTTTTTCTTTTTTCTCAGGATGGAGATAAACATGACAGGCCGCTTAGAAAATCTCTGTGTGGAGCAAGATATAAGGGCTCCTCTAGCAGATCATCCAGAGCTAGAGAAGGGTGTGGAGGTAACCTTCTCAAATCCTTCACACTGTAGACTGGTGCAGAGAAATCAGCTGGGAGTATCTAGCTACCTGAGGTTCAACACAGACGTGCTAGGGAACCAGGGGACTAGAATAAGCCTTCAGGCTGGACCAAGGATAAAACAGAAAATAGGAACCTTGAAACTACAAGCCGTGACTGCAAGTTTGTGCCAGAATGATTCCATTAAAAGGTCAGGTGAGGTGTCTCACAATATTGATATGGGAGAAGGGCAGGGGAGTGCTGGGTAGAGAAGGGCAGGTCCCTGGCTAGGGCGCCACCCCGGGCTTGTGCCCAGGGACCTAGATGAGGACAGGCATTTCTGTTTTCCCGCCTAAATGTTGCATTTCCCAACACCACCTTGGCCCACCATGCCCCTATCCTGTGCCTATAAAAATCCCAAGACTCTAACGGGCATACACACAAACGACTGGACGTTGACAGGAACACGTCGGCGGAAGACACAGCGGCTGGACATCGAGAGGAACACAGCGGACTAACAGCACACACTGACAGACGCCGCAGGCCAGCAGGCCATCAACCAGCGGAACAACGCACAGTTTGGCGGGTGAGGACGAAGGACAGTCCGCTGCTGAGTGACCCGACTCCAGGGGAAAACCATCTTTCCACTCCATTTCCCTTCTGGCTCCCCGCCTTGCTGAGAATTACCGCCACTCAATAAATCGTGCACTCATTCTCCAAGCCCCGTGTGATCCAGTTCCGGTACTCCAAGGCAAGAAAGCCCTCTGTCCTTGCGATAAGGCACGGGGTCTAACTGAACTAACACAAGCCGCCTACGGATGGCTAAACTAAAAGAGCATACTGTAACACAGGCCCGCTGGGGTTTCAGCTGAAAACATTCACCCCTAGACCCTGCCATGGAGTCGGAGCCCCACAACCTGCCCGTCTGCATGCTCCCCCTAGAGGTTTGAGCCGCGGGGCACCAGAGAATTGAGCCACGCCCCCGTCGCATGCCCTGCGAGCAGGACAAGGGAACTTTTTCTGTTTCAATATTACGGATTTGAGATTACCTTACCCCATTTTCAATGGGCTTCCCCTGTACCCAGACTACCTCAGAAAACGAGATAAGGATACCCCTTGATGGATGAGAGAAAAAGTACAATTGAAGAGTTCAACTTTGAAGTGATTGATTGAATATTTACCCAAAAGAGACTGAATTAAACCCAGAGGGAATGATGAATGAATGGGTTATCTAAAATCAGTGCTTTCATCAACCCCAGCATCACTGCAAAAAGCAAAAAGAACCAGTTACAGAAAATGAAAGGTCATGTTCTATATGACATCAGAATTGTAGCATAAAAAATTTGAGCCATGCTATATTCTTAAGAGGTGGTGTAATGTACATTGTCATTACTTATTCCTAACAAATCCTGATACCTTTAGACTTTTGGAATTATAAATAGACAACTAAAGTTATAGCTAAGTTCCTAGAATAGAAGGCTCCCATTGACATGGGAGTTCATACCCAGGGAGAGAAAAACTGGGTAAACAGCATCCCTTAAAATGCTATCCGACCACATGTGTTTCTGTCTAGGTGTGCTATGCATTATGCTAAAAACACATGGAAGCTCAAGGAAGGGAAGCATGATCACTGCATAGAAGAACACAGTTATTCTCATAATGCAGGGCTGAAAATCTCAGCCAGAAAAGTCTTGATTCTCACTTAATTAATCTGTTTCATTTAATTTTTTTTCTAACTTAGTAAATGGCATCATATTCTAGTAGTAATCACACTTGATTCAAAAATCTAGAAGTCATTTTTTATTCTTCTCTTTTTCTTATTTGCACAGCCAATCCATCACCAAGTCCTGTTAGTTTTTCTTCCCAAATGTAGCTCGAAGTTGCCCACTTCTCCCCTCCATTGCCACTACCATCTCTTTCCCAGACTACTAAAATAGCCTAGCATCCCTGCTAATATTTTTGTCCCTGACAATTCATTCTCTGTAAGGAATCTAAAGTGATTTAAATTATCTATGAACTCCCTTTATAGTTAGAATGAAAACAAAATCCTTACCATGGATTGACTCCTGAACTTTATCTCCTGCCCCTACTGTTACCCTCCTCTGGTTCTCTAATGCCTAGCAACACTGACCTCCTCTCTGGTCTTCAAAATGACCAGTTGTGTTTCCCCACAGAGTTTGTGCAGTTGATATTCCCTCCTTCTTGAAAGTTCTGCCCTGTAGATTTTTACATGGCAAGAAAATCTTTCTTGTCAACTGGATCACAGCTCAGTGCCACTTCTTCAAAGAGAACTTCCTGAAGCATCCCAACAAAAGTAGACCTCCTTCCCCCGACGTTCCCTTGTTTGCTTGTTTATGGATAAAAAATCTAGTTATCTCTTTGGAGTGTAAGAGATACAAGATCCTTGAGGGCAAGGGTCTTATGTGAGTCTTGTTCATGAGTATATAGGTATTCTATCAATATTGTTCAATGAATGAATGAGTGAATAAATGAATAGGGTAATGAAAAGGAATGATTACCTCCTTCCCACTGCTTCCTTTTCACTAACTGGGAGTCATGACACTCCCAGTTTCATCATGACTAGGCAAAGTCACTAGGAATCAGGCAACAAAGTAAAAAAAAATATAGTCTTAAAGAGAAATATGCAAAAGGGTTAAAGGGGAATTAGGAAAGAAAATCTTAATTTAGGAAAAGAAGAGGAGACTTCTTTAAAACACCATAGCATCTCCCTCAGTGCTGGTCCTTCCAATTCAGAAAGATAAAAGGAAATGGCTATGTTTTATGAAGTACTGTGTAAATTGTATTTTCTGAGTTGAAATATATGAAATACACTAGGTAATGTATTACCTGACTGGTGAATCTCAAGAGGATTTACATTACATCAAAGTGAAGATTTAAATCTACCAAGTTCTCAGGAAGTAGTATAAGCATGTTAACTGACATGGGATACAATGTAGGATTTCATCTTTTTCACAATTGAAGGCTAAACAGATAATCAGGGTAACGGTGATCAGAAACAAAATACATTGTTTACATTTCAATAAAAAATTGACCTTAAATAACAGATTTCTTTAAAAATAGCTATTTAAAATGTTTATTAAAATTACTCTGCTCAAGGGACACTTGAAAGATGGTGACATGAGAGTACTTGTGTAAAACTTCAGAAGTTTAAAATTACATGCTTACATTCATACAAGTTGACTTGTCAATGACTTTTAAGGGTAGAAATTTAGTATAATTATGCATAACACATAATTTTTTGTTTTAATTGCAAAATTATTTCATTTGACTATGATTGAATCACTACATAAAAGGGGAAAAACTTATTTCTTAATAAAAACATATTAACTAGCCTATTAATAATCAGGTTCCTAATGTAGCACCACATTCTGAAATCCAAAAACTGCATTCCTATTATGTTACAGATTAATATTTGTTCTCAGAACTACTTCCAAAAAAAAAATTATTACCAGACATAAACTGTGTAATAAAGGATAATTCCATTTGGCTCCAGAGGTGGTTGCCATGACAACTTCACCGTGACACCAGACAACTGTTTTACAGAGAAGTCTTGAGGGGGAGAATCAGGAGCTGAAAAGTTAGGGTATAGAATAATGTATTTTATTAAACATATATAAGAAAAAGTTAACATGGAAATACACACAATTTTTATTATAAACTTTCTGGTAAAGGAATTGGGTTCAGTGCTTTTCTCCAGAAGCACGAGAGACTGTTTATTTTCAAAATGAGATGATAAAGGAAGATTTTGCATGGTGGTATTAGAACATCTGTTTCTGTGATTCAATGGAAAAAAATATTTCATGAGAAAGTAGAACAAGGGGTATGTCACAGTGACTCACCTACTGTTCAAGTACATCTTGGTCAACTGTCATCCTCTAATAAAAATAAAAACTTTATTGAGGGTGAATAAATACACAATAAAAGAGGTCCCTAGACAATAAAAAGAGGTGGGAAAAAAATCACACATCCAAGAAGTTGGGAAAGTGATAAGCATAACATTGGGAAAGCAGTTAAAATGACTGACCTCACAAATGAAAACTACATTCCTCAATCTCTGTTGTGTCATTAAAAAGTAAAATAATATCAAACTCTGTTCACTCAGTCTTCAAAATTGAATGGTTTACAAAGGAAATACCAATGTAGCACATAAATAAGAAAATAATTTAGAGTCTACTTATAACTCTGCTATAATAGTGTAAAATACAATTACATTTGCTATTTGGCATTGAATAAGTGGTAAAAACATTGCTGCAAAATAGTTAGCCAACTTTATATTTCCATTTAGGTAAAACATTTAGAATGGCATTTCTCAGCTGCTGTGTAACACCACAGTAATGTTTTAGAATAATGGAATATAACCTTTTGCATGTAAAAAAAGAAAACACTAAAATTTGGTTCATTGTTACAGTTATGCACAGAATGTGATTTCATAGGTAGCTAATAGAAATTCTGAAAATTTGTTTACATCTTTAAACAATGGCAATTGAAATACAATTCATGTACAGATCACTATTTCCAATAATTTGGACAGAATCCTACCTGACTTACTTCATTTTTTTTCTTTTTTACTTCTCTGAATAATCTCAGCTATAGTTGTATGTGTTCCCATGTGTGCATGTTTTCATTATTTTACTAACAATAATTTTCCAAATAATTTTATTGAGCAGCAGAAAGTTTATGAGACACGTTATAAGGAATAATAGTGATAGCTCTATTTGGTATTTTCATTTTGTTATTTTCACTGACACTACAATAATGTTGCTATCAAATATTGGTTATTACAGGAATGTATGCATCAATTAGAGATGTCTCTTTCCCAAGATAAGAATTATCTCTGAAAATTCTCTTTCATTTGTCAAAACAAAACCTATAAATATTTTCCTAGCATCCTTGTAAAATCTGTTTATTGTTTACAAAAGGACTTCAATCAAAATGCAGTAACTTAGAAACTAATATGTTGCAACTAACCATTTCTAACATGCTTTAAGATGCTTACGTGGAATATCAGATAAAGCTTGGTGCCTTTAAAAGCTAACCTTCAGTAGATCTCTGAATATTTTATTTTTAATGTAAAACATTTTATTGCTAAGTAAATGTAATTAACATGTCTATCTAAAAAAAAAAAAAATCACTGCACACCCACTGTAGCAGACTAAGTTTTAATCATTTTGGCATATGTATTCTAAAATGTTTTGGCATATGTATTCTAAAATATAATCTAACAAAATTGAAACTAGAAAAATTAGAACTTTTGCAGTGCATTCAATTTGTCATCTCAGAGCATCGCAAGGTAGCTGAGAAGGAACTTCACAGTCTATCACTCATCTGCCTGGCATGATCTTTCCTATTTCTCGCCCTCCCTTTGTATTCATTTTCATGTCACAGCTTTGACATAACTTCCACAGCTACACTTTACCTCACACCCCAGAGTAGCTTAGGTCCTTCTTTTGTCCTGGTGAATAATTTGGGGGAACATTTATGCCAGTAATTAAAATCATAAAAATTATTTGTTCACACATTTGTCAAATTTAGGTCTCTTGTTCTAACCATGAGCTGCATGAGGGCAAGGAGTTCCTAATTCCCAAACAGGTAAATTTTCTCAGATCTTTATCCATTTTCGATTTTCTGTAATTTTTCAACAAGGGAGTCTTGTTCTTTACCCTGTTCCTTAGAAATTATATGACTTGGCCAAGAATTTAGATGGAACTTTACCTTCAGGAAGCATATTTTTAACGGCCCAGGTAATTCAGATACACAACATACTTTGGAATTATTGACTTGAGTGGTAAAAGCTCTGCCTGCTCAAAATATACGTTCACTACTGGTCTCATTCCATCATATAAGATCTCAAATTCTTGCCATTAGGACCTTCTGATTAGATTAGTTATACAGAAGTGGGTATTATTTTCAGAAAGACATTGGTAAATTTTTTACTAATATAATCTTAAGTATTATATAAGATAGAAAGGAGCACTAACTTTCTTCCCCAGTTTTTAACCATTGACTTATTTGGAAGGATTTTTTTATTAAGATAATTTTAACTTTGAGAGCAAGGAGAATCTATTTATGAAAAAAATGGAATTTGGGCAGGTAAATTTGATGGAAAAGCAAGCATAGTAAGAAGATGCAATGACTAGGGAAAACTGACCCACGGAGGCATCACACTTAGAAACTGGGGCAACCCAGAGAGCCCTAGCCAAGATGCTTTGGTGAAATTCTTTGGTAGAGGTTAAAACATGGAGAGACCTGCAAAAAGAGAAGAGGGACTTGAAGACTTTATTCTTTTAAAAAGAAAGAGAGCAATGCCAGGAAAAGTCTCCCTTCCTAGCAGTGTCTAATGCACATTCTGCCCTGGTGAATGATTCTAGACTCTTAACATTCATAGGCTATGGCCTAGCTTTAAGATGGGGAAACTTGAAAGAAAGAAAGACAAAAAAAAAAAAAAAAAAAAA
>NW_016806074.1:264308-289308 GCF_001698545.2 Rhinopithecus bieti
AAAAAAAAAAAAAAAACAAAATGATACTCCACAAACACGTGTGATACTTCCAGGCCTACCCTTCATGGAAACAGAAATTCCTTTTACAGAAAAAAAAATAATATTCTCTAAATATGCAACGTATAAAACATAAAATGCAACACCTAATCCCAAATGTATCTTTCAAAAGTTATTTTCTTAGCATAATATATGTCTAACTTGATAAGGTATTAATGTAAAGTGGCCTCAGTAGTAAAGTTTGGGTTAGGGAAAGTATGTTTAAATATTCAATATGAAAGCTACTAACATTGGGGAATAGCATCTTGTTCAATTATGTAAACATAATCTGCTTCAAAGCTCATGTTGATGTCTATTCTTAAAAATGTAAAAGTTGAAAAACACAGTCATGACATATATCAGTTAATGTTCAAATCAAATTTTAGCCTTAAAATTCCCATGGAAAACATGACTGCCTGTTTTTTACAGAGTACTGATGACTTCAAAAAATAAAAAGCATTTTATGCCTGATTTCACTGAATGTAAATCTGACATTGCTAGCTTATTTTATACCATGACAATGAAATCGCTGTATAACGCTGGTATGGTACACAACTGATACCCATGACTAGAGGAGTTTTTACATTGTTTCATTCTATATATGTGTTTCTCGAAATATTATAGAATCAAAGTATATCAACATCCACTATTGTATTTACCATCTTCCTCAGTCAGTATACTTATGGGAGCACTCCGAACTCCTTCACCTTTGAGTGTACTAGCAGACACCTCAATGATATATTGGGTATATTTCTTCAGTCCTAAATAGAAATAAAATAGGTAAGAGGCAAACTATGAAATGGCTCTCAATACAATCTTCCAAAAATAAAAACTAAGTGAAAATGTCATTCTTTGGCAATAGTAGCTCTTATTTATGAAGACAAAATGATATAGGATAAAGTAGAAAAGGACGGATCTACAGTATTCTTTCATGTGACTTGCAATAAACTCCTAGCTTATTTAACCAAAAAGACAAAATTGTAATACCCTGCATGAAAATAATCTCAAACTATTAACATTAAGCTAATATTTGTGGTTACTCTGTTGCTATAAATGCAAATATCCAATATTAGATTTGTTCTTTTACCTTTAATGTTTTGGGTTAAAGAGGTTGTATTTATAGTTCTTTCCTCATTTCCATTACTTCTCTTGAGATAAATTGTATATTTTTGTATGATTCCATTGGGACTACTTGGGGGTAGGAATGATAGCTCAATCTCTCCAGAAGAAATATTTTTGTAAGTGATATTTTCTGGTGCACTATCAGGCACTGAAAGAAACAAAAAAAATAGATACATAAAACAATTCCTTTCTAAAAATCTATTCTGCTGAAATTGTCACTGAAGCGCACTAGGTTATTTACATGTGAACATTCACTAGAATGTAATGGTAATAAACATCCTGAATGAAGTAAGGTATAAATAAATTATAGCACTTACAACTGTATAAGAAAAATTTTCATTCAAAAGAAAATGCTACTATGATTCCACAGAATAACAGTTATAAGATGATACATTTACTAAAATACTTGGAACTATAGGAACCTATCTTGTTCTGAAGAACACACAGATACAAGAAAGAGAATTTTAAAACACTTAAAACTTGATTCTATTCCTCATTAATGATAATATAAAAAAAGATCAGTAGGTTAGTTTTGGTCGACAACAAGGTCTATGACAAGGCAACGAGTCCTTCCTAGATGTGAGACTGCATATTATGACCTGGCAGCAAAACCACCTCCCAAGAATATGGGATATCATTAAGTAAAACACTGGTTTTCTGTATCTAACATTTTTATATGGAATACATTATGCATAAAATGGTTTTCAATGTAAATTTGAGTCCAAAACTATATACAAGATTCCAATTCCGATAAAATATTGGAACAGATACCCTAAATTGAGTGAATATCTTACTTAAAATAACTAAAACTCTGCATAACATTAAGATAAATTTTCTTTAAGAAATTCCGGTGCTGAAAAGAAAGTTAGAATTCAGTGGTGACTGGCCAAAAAATGTCACAGAAAAACAAACAAGCAAACAAAATGCAAAGACAGAAATCCTGAGAAGGAAGCTGGTACTAAAGCCAGTTTTGCCTTGCAGTAGATTGGTTAATTCTGGTGCCTTTGCATTTGTATAATAACATCTGTGTAGAGTGTCAGAGAAAGACTATAAAGCCCTGGGGCCAGCTGAAGGATGAGCAATATCTCTGCAGAAAGACCTGAAACCTCAAAAGAATGCAACTGTAACCAGCGTTATTATATTGAACAATTCTAGGGGATTTAGAGTCTTCTGCATGTGCCATAGAAGTCTATGTGAATGGTAACTCCTGGTCTTGTGCAATGTGATGCATTCATTCTCAGGGAACGGGAAGTGAGGAATAAACTTGCCATGCAGAGAGGACAGAAAGGAAACCTTTTTTCTCTCTTGCCACTCCTCTGGGTGGAGAGATAGAAAAGAAATAAAAATTATTCTGTTTTGGATTTATAAGTCTATCCCCATGATCATATGTTGACTAAATCCATGATACCTATATGTACCCTGAAGAAACCTCCACTTCAGAATTTAAATTAAAATAAAACTGTAGTCCTGAGCTGCTATTACTCCTAAACAACTAGAAGTAAATAAAAATACTTGCTGGAGGAACTCAACTTCAACAAAAACCACATAAATTTCTCACAGCTTAAGTTTCAAAGAATATGAGCTCACTGATAAAATCACTAAACACACAAGCAAATCAGATATCAATAATGAAAGTCAGCAAAGAAAAGAAAAAACACATATACATACACGGTAGTCAGATTTTGAGATTCCAGATATTGAAATAAAATAGAAATGTTTAATATATTTCAAGAAATCAAACATATTTTAAAATATGAGCAAATAATTATTTAAATAATGGTAAATAATATTAAATAACCAAGCAAGTTTGAAAGAGAACAAGATAGATCTTTTGGAATAGAATAAAATAACTAAAATTAAAATTCCCTTGAGGTATTAAAGAGCAGATTAGATAAAGAAGAAGAGAACTTTAGTGAAAAGGATGATAGTAGTGAAGAAATGATCAAGAATGTAGATCAAAGAAGATAGTTACGGAAAATATAAAATAGCAGTTGAGACATTGATATCTGGAGGGGGTCTAAAATAATAGAGAAAATAAAGAAGAAATATTTAAAGAGATAATGGCTGGGGCTCATCAAAATTATTCAAAGATATCAAACATCAAATCAAATAATTTCAGTAAATCCCAAGCAGAATTCTTTTAAACCATATTTAGACATATCATTGTGAAAATACAGGATACCAAAGAGGAAAACATCTTAACAGTACCAGAAAGAAAACAAATCATCTACACAGGAGTGACAATTAGATCAACAATCAACATCAGCTGAAATACAACTGGAATTCTATACCCAGAAAAATAAACAGTAGCAAACTAAAAACATATTCAGACAATAAAAAAAACTGAGGGATAATGCCATCAACACATCCTCAGTAAGTGAAATTATAGACAACGCACTTTAGGTAGAAAACTATTTACCACAGATGAAAGATCAGAGTGGCCAAGATAATGGTTTAAAAATTGAGTACACAGAACAATAACATAACTTGGAGGGTTAAACTAATATAAACTAAATAGGTAAATATTATTGCCATTCAAGAGTCCTGTTATAAGACTCTTTTCTTTCAAATGAAAGAAATTGAACATTTTTACTAGTATTCTAAATTGAATGGATATAAAAATTACCAGTAGTAAATTTAGTAGATAAATAAAATTCAGAAGCCTTAAAAGTGTAGATACAGTGTCCCTCCTCTTGATTGTTACCAGTTATTGGGTTATGGTGTCAAGGCACACTTAATAGGAAAAACTAATTTAAAAATATTGATATTTTTAAAACTTTGAGAGGATTGCAATTCAATGCATAGTTTGATGTAGCAATATAATTCCACTATCCTTTCTATCCTAAACACGTTAAATGTTCTCTAGTGTTTTCCCAGGCCAACATACTAAATTGAGAAAAATCCTCAACATCTACCCTGAATGCTTTCTTAACTTTTGGCTCTAAGTGAAATCTTGGACCTGCTGAGAAATACCACTACAGTTTAGCCCTCTTAGGTATCATGTTTGTTTTTCTCCCAGAGTGCCACTAACCACAGGGCGTAGGAGTTGTGTAGTTGCATTTATTGCTCCTTTTTTCTTCCTGAAGAACCACAGATCCTTTGAAGCCCCATTCCGTTAGATACCATCACATGCTACCCCTCTTTAAGGCAGACAACTGGTAATACCTCTGTCACTTCTCTGAACATCTCAAAGATGCTACACTTTGATGACTGACTTCTTCCCTACTACTCAGAGAGGTCAACATCCATGCAAATGATCTATTCAGTACCCTGGACTCTGTATTTCTTTATCTCTATAATTCCAGTACTCTTTTCCCCCACCTTAGTTTACCCCACCACACTTCACTGGCTTTCATGGAAACACCTAAGACTTTGTCATTAACAATAACTGCCAATATTCCTCTCTTTGACAACTGACTCCTATCTTTCCAGCTTACTGACTCTTGTACTTTGAATCCAACAATTCTCTGACCCTCATCAAATCTTTACTGTGCATTACCTCTGTTATGTCTTCATTTCCCTACATGCTCAGGCTAGAGTCCATAGTCACTGTAATCACTTCCTAGCTATATCCATCACTTCCTTCTGTTTTTATTTTACTTTCCTGGCAAATTATAATTGGAATTAAACAAAACTCTGCTAGCTTCACATGCCCCATGTAATAGCTGAAAATTGTATTTTTTTTCAGCTATTAAATGGTGTTTTACTGAGTAAAACACCATTCTATGCTGACTAGTTCCACTTAAATTTATAATCTCAAATGTCAAATGGATCCTTTTCATTTCCTGATAGCTAATGTTTTTGTTTTAGTTAATTCAGTCTCCCACTCTTTAAAGTATGTTTTCACCATATTCTCTCTTGACAAACCTCTGATATTCCCACCCTCTCTTTATTTGAAGCTAATAAACTTGCTTCTCATTCCATTGCAAAAATAAAAACACTGAGAAGAGAGCTACATTATCATCCGACTTCAAATTTTCCCTTAACTGCCTTCCCTCTTTCTTCCTTTCCAAGCTCTATCCCTCTATGTCTGTACTGGATTTCATTCCTTCTGCCTATTCAGAGACTTTACACTTGAAGTTAGTCAGAGATACATGTGAACACACATACACTGTAATATACATTCTGGTGTTTAAAAAGTCTTCTTTTGATTGCACTTGCTCCTTCAGCTATTACTCAAGTCTACTCTCCACTTCATATCAAAATTTCTCAAAATTTGCCATTCCTCGTTTTCTACATTTTATTTTTTGCCTATCATACTCTGTTAATCTCACTTTGTTTTCTCCATTTTTTTCCTGTAAAACCACTCCTGTGAAGTCACCAATGACCTCCATTCTTGACAAAGCACTAATCAATTGTATGCCCCATCTTACTTTACTTGTCAGCAGGCTTTGACATAGGGAATAAACTCCTTCTATTTGAAAATCTTTATTCACTTGGCTTTGAAGACACTATCTTCTTCTGGTTTTCCTTCTACATCCAGTGACTTCTGCTTTGTCCTTAATTAGCTCTTCTGCTTGTCAAAGTCTATGTGTCGTATTACCCACGACATAGCTGTAAGCTTCTTAACATCTCCCCCTATTGTCTAGTGATGTGATTTTATCCTCATCCCTTTATTGAATATCAAAGATACGGTGAGGCTCCAAATTATATATGCAGCTCTGGATCTCTTCCCTGAGCTTTAAACTTATTTATCTAACTGCCTTCATAATGGCACTTGGATATTTCAAACATGCTCCAAACAGAACTCCTGGATGTTCTCCGTATTGACCTCTTCCCTGGACTTCCCCGTCCAAGTAAATGGCACTACCACTCACCCAGATACTCAGAGCAAAAATCTAGTAGTTTATCTTGATTTTTCTCTATACTTCAACATCCAGCATATTCAGCAGCAATCTGCGAAAACTGTAAACCATATAATGTTCCTATTTCATAATTATTCAAAAGCTCCTCATTAAAATTAAACTGCAAAGTTCCTACAATGGCACCCAAGAATCTCATGATCCACCTCTGCCTCTCGCCTCATCTGTGAATTCTCTACCCCAACTCACACTGTTCAAGTGACAGAAATGCCCTGCTCTGCCCTAACTCCACAGTTTTTTTCCTCTACAAGAAGCTGGCAATTGCTATTCTTCCTCTGGAACACTTTTCATCCTTATCATTGTCTTATTTAATCCTGTACCTCATTAATATCACTGGGCGAATATAATCTCTCAGTGTGGCCTTTCCTCAGTCCTCCATCTCAAATAGCCCACTCACTACTCTTTCTCTCTTCTATCCTTGATATTTTTCACTTAGCAAAACTTACAACTACTAAAAATCACAAATTTGTTTACTGATTTGTTTTCTAATTTCTAATTTTCTAATTGTCTAGTGTCACGTTTCAGAAAGGTAGAGACAGATCGTGTCTTGTTCACTGCTACAGCTACACTATCTAGTACAGTGGTAGAACATAATATGGAATCCATAAAAGCTGTTCAGTGAATGAATAAATGTATTTAATAAGATACAGAATATATTAAAAATAAGAGAGAAACTCACAGGTAAGGAACAGATACAAGATTGGGTTGAAAACTCCTTAACTACAAAAGGGAATTTGTGATGCTCTGCTTGAATTTTATTTTATTTTTTTATTTTTATTTTTTATTTTTTTTTTTGAGACGGAGTCTCGCTCTGCAGCCCAGGCTGGAGTGCAGTGGCCGGATCTCAGCTCACGCAGCTCGCTCCGGGTCTACGCATTTCCTGCCTCAGGCCTCCCGAGTAGCTGGGTACTACAGGCGCCCGCACCTCGCCCGGCTAGCTTTTTGGTATTTTTTAGTGGAGACGGGGTTTCACCGTGTTAGCAGGATGGTCTCGTCTTCTGGACCTCGTGATCCGCCCGTCTCGGGCCTCCCAAGTGCTGGGAATTACAGGCTTGGAGCCGCGCCCGCCTTCTGCTTGAATTTTAATGTCAGTGTAACTTCGTTTTGAAAATTTGCTATTAGATTTAAGTTTTCCCTCCACAGTTGTCTGCCTTACCACCAGTAGTCAGTGTTGTAAATATGGCATTCCTGACCCAGGCTTGATCTCTTTTGCATTTTTATTCATTTGACCTTAGGGAATACTAGTGCTGGATAGTCAGGTAGATTAAAGCAAGAAGACTCATGACTTACTGGATTTGACAGAGTGATGACACACTTAGAATTTTTCTGAAATAGCACACAGTGTCCCCAGTTGTAGAATATTTTATAGTGCATAACTGATGGAATACAAGGAATGGATTATAATCAATTGGATAGCGAACCTATTAAATTCCAAAACAAAAAATACATAGTCCATGATTGATAGTATAAAATTGGGGGCCGGGCGCGGTGGCTCAAGCCCTGTAATCCCCAGCACTTTTGGGAGGGCCAGGCAGTGCGGATCAAGGTCAGGGAGATCGGACATCCTGGCTAACACGGGGAACCCCGTCTCTACTAAAATATAACCAAAAAAATACACTAGCCGGGCGAATTGGTGGCGGGCGCCTGTATCAGGTACTCGGTGGCTGAAGGCAGGAGAATGGCATGAACCCGGTGAGGCGGGAGCTTGCAGTGAGCTGAGATCTTGGGCCAGTGCACTCCAGCTTGGGTGACAGAGCTAGGACTCCGTCTCAAAAAAAAAAAAAAAGGGGGGGGGAGGAAATTACCTTGAATCTGCCAAAAGACTTGTTTGGCATATATAGCTTTAATGTATGCAGACAAAGTTTAAAATGTAATTAATTAATACAAATAAATTTATGGGGTTCTACACAAAATTTTGGTCAACATCTAAGTTATTATCCACTCATGGTTGTTGCAGCGAATCAGACAAGGTGTTTTGTTAAAGGCTTACTGTAAAGACGGTTATGTCTTAAAAAGGAAAGGGAATATGTATAGATCATCAAAAGAGTAATTTGTATGGGAACTTCTCAAAGTTGTATTTATGATTATTACACCCTATGAGAAAATAAAAGCTAATCTTAAGCTTGTTGGAAAACTGCACAGTCTATGATTAAAACACACACACACACACACAATCAATCTTGTATTGAATTTTCCTGCTTGAACATAAGGGTGTTTTACTTCCAAGCATCAGTAAACTCTATTTCTCTTAAAAAGATAAGACGTTTAACCAAATAATTTACTCCTATTTTTAATTAGTAATATTAACACATCACTGAGTTAACACATCACTCAATTTCTCATGAAAAAATATTGAAGAGTGGACCCATATTTTTTACATGAATAGAAGGTATAATTACTGTATTTAATAAGATTATTTTGAGCCTAAACACAGAAAAAGTTGCTCTTGAGCTCGTCTTGCTTCAAATGACATTTGAGACCCTACTTAGCATTCTAGCTTCCTCTTTTGCCAAAGGAGCTAAAGTGGGTGGTTTAATAGCAACAAACATAATCTAGGAAAAGTCACTAATGTAGATTCCATTGTCTTCCATTTTCATCCAGGTGGAAAATGCACAGACCTTGAGACTACCCTAACTTAGGACAGAGAGCCAGATATCAGGAAGATGGGCATTAAACCTTGTACTCCTAACTGCTAGGCCTGGCTAGGGAGCCATGGGATATATTGGTTTCCCCTTCTCTTTATTTTTTTAGCCATCTCCGGATTCTATTAAGTGAGGCCTGTAATGGGGCTCAGGAGGCCTATAGTCAAGCCCCAAGTACTATAACTTATGAGTCCTTTTACCCAAATTGTCCTAGGTCTCCTTACCTAAAAAAAAAAAGGGTTCTGCATGTTTTCTAAGATACTTTCCAAAATGAAAATTCTCATTTTAAACTAAATCTCAAAATTTGTATTCACTTAAAGTTTATTGTCCCTGTCTTCAAATTAAACTCATACAAACAGAAATAAAACAGAAAATAAAAGGACATTTTCAATACTAAAAGATTATGTGCATGTAATAATCAGAAAACAAAAAAAAATTGCTTTATAATTCATCTTTAAAATAAGGTGTTCCTGATGCTGTGGCCACTTAAATGAAATACTTGATAAGCATTCATAAAAATGGTTATTCTTTCATATCACAATAGAATCTTTCAAAGTTATTATTTTCTTCCCCATGCTGGGCAGAAGCCTAACAATAAAATATCAGTGTAACAATGAACAGAGAGATCTTAGATATAGTTTATAATTTACCAGCTTTGTTGATTACTTCTAAAACAGCATGTGCTGTGAAAGGGAAATGGGTTTTACAGTCAGATAGCTTTGGACTCTAATTCCAGCTCATCACTTTTCAGCTGGTGCCATTAGGCAATTAAACACCCACCAACTAATAAAACTTAAGGAGGGAAGGAAATCCTTTTCTTCTACACTGCTTTATCCCCAGGAGGGCCTAGTATATTATAAATATTTTTTGAATGAATGAACCTCTCAAACCCTCCATTTTTCATTAGATTCGGTTTTCCGTGAAGATAACAATAATGTACTGCTTTAGTTTAGAATTTTTTCAAGACAATTTCTGTGAAACCCATTAGCAGGCCCGTGACACTTAATAGGTGCTAAAAATATGCTTGTTTCATTTCCTTGACCCACTGCAAAATAAAACTGAGTCATTAAAGAGCAGACATTTTTCTCAAAAATACTTATTTTACGTACAATACCTATAAAAGCAGTGAAACATGCCAATATATGGATTAATATCAATTAAGTGTCACTTCAAAGCTCTTAATAATGTAAAATGCTCCTTTCATTACCTTCTTATTCCTGCAATTTCAACTACTGCCATTATCTATGGGCTCTTTTGTATCATCTCATTGTGTTCATTTCTGTGAAGAATCTCAACAGGATACTTTTATACAAAAGTAAGCTACTTTACTAGATTTCTAGATTCTCAAGGTCAAGACAGAAATTCATATATAGTATCTGGCTGAACTACATGAAATTGCTGATATTTGGCCATTTGTGACCTATAAAAATGGTAATTTAATGTGGTCCCACCAGTAGCTAGTCAGTAAATATTTATTGTTTTAAATGTACAGATAAAACAGTAACTTTATATTCAGTTATTAATTCTCAGAATACATTGTAGAATTGGCCTAATAGTTATGCCACCAATACATAATTGTAACACAATATAAACAATGAAATAAGATTATCAGACAAACTGTCTTCCTGTAGTTTCACCAAAACTAAAACACAAGTAATTCCTTGCTTGCATTACTTCCTTTAGAAGGGATATCCTCTCCCAACCCACCCAGCAACCTCTATAACAGGGATCCCCAATCCCAGGGCCACAGACTATTACCAACCGGTGTGGCCTGTTAGGAACTGGGCCACACAGCACGTGAGCATCATAAAGCTTCTGTATTTACAGCCACTCCCTATTGCCTGAATTACTGCCTGAGCTTTGCCTCCTGTCAGATCAGTGTCGACATTAGATTTTCATAGAAAGGCAAACTCTATTGTGAATTGCCCATGCAAGGGATCTATGTTGTGTGTTCTTATGAGAATTTAATGCCGGATGATCTGTCACTGTCTCCCATTACCCCCCAGATAGGACTATCTAGTTGCAGGAAAACAAGCTCAGGGCTCCCACTGATTCTACATTATGGTGAGTTGTATAATTATTTCTTGATATGTTATGGCGTAATAATAATAGAAATAAAGTGCACAATAAATGTAATGTTCTTGAATCATCCTGTAAACCAGCCCCACTTCCCTCCCTAGTCCAGGGAAAAATTGTTTTTCCATGAAACTAGTCCCCAGGGCCAAAAAGATTGGGGACCTCTGCTCTATAACATTCTTCTGCCCATTCCTCCCTCCTCATTAAGATCCAGGCCAAATGCTGTCTCCTCCATAAGTCTTCTCCAGGCATGCCATTCAATGGCAAGTAGCCATTCAACCTACAATTTATAGGTACATTGAAAGAATCCTTGGTTTCTTAAGGTCTTTTCATTTGAAAATTCATAGATTTTGATTAGTAGTTCCCTTATATAAATCAGACTTTAAAAAATTTGTACAATAAACCTTTTCCTGTACTTTTGCCTGAAATAGAAAATTAATTTCTGGATTATACAAAACAAAATAATGAGGGATTTTAGCTTACATAAAATGTAAGCAACATGGCAACTATCAGCTATGCTTACCATATCACTATGTATTATTAAACAAACAAAGCAAAACAAAGCTCACCAGTCTCCAAAGTCCTTACAGAAAGTAAAGAAGATATCTGATTGCCATGACCAAATCTGGTATAAGACCTTACAGAAATGTTATAGAGGGTGTAAGGTCTTAAGTTCCTTAATATTATGTCTGTTGTTGATGTGTTCTTCATATATGAAGTGTCTATATTTTTATATAGCACTTCATAAGCAGTAATGATCCCATTGGGCTTTTCAGGTGGTGACCACTTCAACCTTATTTCATTTGCGGTAACATCAATTACGTCAACATCTTGAGGTGATGATTCTGGTTCTAGGGGAAGAAAAGAAAATTTTAGTACCTATATTTTATTGTTGCTTGTTGCTTTAGACCCTAGAAGTGGCATGAAGTGAAGGCACTGAGCATGTACAATCACTTTTAAAACAATTAAAATGCAACTGATATTCTTACCATCTTCGGGAGTTCTCACAAAGATGTCATTTTCTTCAGACAAAGAACTCTCTCCAACGTGGGTTGAGGCTGCCACTCTCATTTTGTATTTTGTGTATTTCTTTAACCCTATAAGGACAATAGACAAACTGTTTAATGTCCTTAAAATAATATTCTTGGGATTGGTGTCATTTAATATAAGACCAGTAAGAATAATTTATATGGGGGACTAGATTATCTATATCAGCTTCCAAATAATTGCAGTCTCCTCAAATTCTTGGGCTTATAGGCCTTTCCATGTTGGTAGTTTCAAGTTCTTTCCTAAAATATTAAGGCAATAATTTAAAGTTGAAAAGTAACTTTTGGCACACTGCAGGGGGTATAGTTGACTTGGCACAAATACCATGTCAGCCGAATTACTTCAGCTGATTTTTGCATTCGTACATTTTAGTCTTCAGTAATAAGTTATTTTGATATACCAGATATAGTATTCCTTAAGTTAAGTAAATTTCTATGAGGCTTGTGATCTGATGCTTTTTAATCTTTGTGGGTAAATCTAGTTAAAGAAAAACACATTTAACCGAGTTATGTATGCAGGTATTTTAAAAAGATATCCATGGCGACACAAAACAACAAAATATGAATTGACATAGCATGTGTTCTGTAGTATATAAGGCACAGGGAAATGGGCATATTTTCCACCAGAATAGAAATGTAAAACAAACAACAACAATAAAATGTTGTTTTCTACCTGTTATGAGAAAGCTGTTATCTATAGTAGTTATCTGGAATGCTCTGTTTGTATCCAGTTCCATTGCATAAATCGTATAGTGAGTTATTTTTCCATTGGGATATTCTGGAGGATCCCAATACAACAAAATAGATGAAGAACTAATATTTTTATAGTTTATAACTTTAATGGAGCTTGGCACTTAAAAAGAAGAATGAACATATGAATGAAAAGAAAAAGTATCACAGTGTACAACAGCAATATCTGCAGGTAATTGTTTCAAAGGAAATACATCCTTACCTTGCTCACGTGTCCTAACATTGAGAACTGTTGGTGGTCCTTCTCCCATGATGGTGAAAGCAGATACACTAATCATGTGCTCAGTGAAAGGTACAAGTCTCCTGATAACATAAGACAGCTGTTCAGCTGCAATGTCAGTAATATACTGATTCCTTGTAGTTACTGTTTGAATTCAGTAAAAAGAGAAAAAAAGATGTTTGGCTTCAGAATCAAAATTATTTTTTCCTTAGACTGTAAAATCTTAAACCTGACTTCTCCTTATTCATTAATCTCTCCATGCACATCTCTATTAAAAGTAGATATGTAATAATATAAACATAAAAATATTAATTTTAGGGATTGTATTGAATTTCTGAGTACCTCCCAATAATAACCACAAACACTTTGTGCTGATAATTTTGCTAGTTTTTACACATTACTCTGAAACATGACATTAGTGTTTTTAAGAAAACATAACTTTATTAAAGAGACTGGTTAGGAATGTTTTCTGAAAAGAAAGAGTAGGCAATAATATATAATTGAAATATTATAAATCAATACCAGGTTTTAGTAGAAGAGTTAAAGAAATACATAATTGAGATATTATAAATCAATACCTGGTTTTAGTAGAAGAGTTAAATAAATAGTTTTATTTGGACTTAAATTTCACCATACATTCACACATTCAGTAAACCAAATAGTTCTTTAAAACAAGCATGCTTGGATAACTGACAAATAAATATCCCAGAAGGATTTCAAATGTTAGATTTTCGCTTTCTTTAGAATTTGTGCTTCTAAAACTCTTAAGTAGCAATTAGGTCAAACTTTAAGTATTAAGGGAACATCTGCATCAGAAATCATGGGACTCTTAATTTTCAGTGTTACCCTCCAGTCATCTTTGCACAAGAAAGATGGATCAGTTAAGTGCAATGTAAATATCTATTCAATGTAATGTGATTTTTTTTACTAATTCTACCATAAATAGAATAACACTTTTAATTTTGAATGGGACAAATACCAAATCAGAGAAAAGGTAATAAAATAAAATATTCTTCTCATTTAACATTTTAGAAAAGGTAGAAAGAGAATATGTGTCAGGTGAGTATTTTTAATTTGCCATACATGACATTCTCCGTTTAGAAACTGTAAGAGCCACTGACACTGAAGAGCAAGTGTATACACTAATGACATCACCACATCGTTGGGGTCACCTACACCTGTTTATCACACCATGCACTAGAGTTGTAACTTTCTGACCTATTTACCTTTAGTGACATTTGAAAACCTATTAGTCAAAAGCTGTAGGGAGTGTGAGGCCTGTAAATGATTTGAAGATATGTTAATCCCTTCCCATCACACCTGCTTTGGCAACTGTAATAACTGATTGTCTATGCAGCTTGGCCGGAGACTCTAGGGTGCTACTTTCTCCAGGAAGAAGGTCAAATGGGTTAGGAGGGGCCAGCTTCTGCCTGTGTGGCATTTCCATTTATTGCATGAGGTTTTCCGACAGCTAAAAAAAAAAAAATTGACTCCAGCCCAAGGACCATTAATAATATGGCTGAACTCTACACTAAGGTTCATTTCTGTGCTAGCTAGCACTGGTGGTTTAAATGCACTTTATAGAAAATCAAAATTCTACCTACCAACTGGTGAAGTCTGGTCTTCAGCTCTATTCCTTGCAGGAAAGTTATTATCTGGATGATTGTTATACATAAATGTAGCAAGTGAGTGAAGGTCAGATGACATCTCTGCTGAACCCTCATATAATCCTACCATTGGCTCTACTATGTTCACAATTTCTGGAGCCATGGGGTCATTTATATACTGTAATTAAAAGTAGATATTTTAAAAGACTGTGGCAGTTATATTTCATGACTTAAATCAAGTATTAGTTTTAAAAACTTATAACTTTGGAATCATGCTGTTATAAAAGATAACATATTTTCATGACCACTGTCTTCTTTAGATTCCAAAATTTCACTCTCTGGCTACTAATACTCTGCATCATTGTAGCACATTGTGACCATTGTATTTCCTGAGAGAACAATACTGTATTTTGGGAAGGAGCAGATTTTGTTCTGACTTGAGTTAGTTTCTTTATGGTAAGATAAGATGTCCTCATGCAAAGGCTTCATGACTGAGATATTGTAACTGCTCTCCCCCAGATGATAAGTGTTCTAGGCATACTGATGTATTAGAATGTGTTTTGCTTCTCTAATTACCTGTCCTCATTTGTATATACCATACATGAGAGGTCTACATGCCTGCTTGATATACATCAACGATAATAGTTTATAATAGAGTGAAGTTACATACCAGAATAAAACTGCATGGTAATATTAATAGTTTTCACACAGGATTCATGGCATACCTGTCAAGACTCTGGACTTAAGGAATATTTAAAGTAACTGCAATTGTTCCTAAATCCTATAATGTAATTCACACATGTCAAGTTCACCAAAATGGCAAATACTGAGGTGAAAACATCAGGAACAGATTATGGACGAATACGGTAGAGGTTTTTATTTAGCTAACAAGATGATTCTCATTTCTCCATCCCCACTAGCATAATTGATTGAAACAAAATGGGGAAAGGTGTTTTAACCAAATAATATTGGATATTTGTGTAGAATGTTGACTTTGGAAATAAGACTACATATTAATTAAAGAAAGTGTTGCTTTAAGGGACTTAACCAAGTACAATGTGTGGACTTTCTTTGGAGTCTAATTAGAACATACCTAATCAACACAGGATGTGAAGATAATCAAGGAAATCTGAATGGGTTCTAGGTATTAAATGATACCAGGATGGTATTAATAATTTTGTTCATTGTGGTCATGGCATTATTTTATGGGTGGAAATGTCCATGGTTTTTAGAAATTCGTGCTTAGATATATAGGAACAAAATGATGCTAAGTCTGGAATTTATTTAAAAACCTGAGGNGTTTTATTTGGACTTAAATTTCACCATACATTCACACATTCAGTAAACCAAATAGTTCTTTAAAACAAGCATGCTTGGATAACTGACAAATAAATATCCCAGAAGGATTTCAAATGTTAGATTTTCGCTTTCTTTAGAATTTGTGCTTCTAAAACTCTTAAGTAGCAATTAGGTCAAACTTTAAGTATTAAGGGAACATCTGCATCAGAAATCATGGGACTCTTAATTTTCAGTGTTACCCTCCAGTCATCTTTGCACAAGAAAGATGGATCAGTTAAGTGCAATGTAAATATCTATTCAATGTAATGTGATTTTTTTTACTAATTCTACCATAAATAGAATAACACTTTTAATTTTGAATGGGACAAATACCAAATCAGAGAAAAGGTAATAAAATAAAATATTCTTCTCATTTAACATTTTAGAAAAGGTAGAAAGAGAATATGTGTCAGGTGAGTATTTTAATTTGCCATACATGACATTCTCCGTTTAGAAACTGTAAGAGCCACTGACACTGAAGAGCAAGTGTATACACTAATGACATCACCACATCGTTGGGGTCACCTACACCTGTTTATCACACCATGCACTAGAGTTGTAACTTTCTGACCTATTTACCTTTAGTGACATTTGAAAACCTATTAGTCAAAAGCTGTAGGGAGTGTGAGGCCTGTAAATGATTTGAAGATATGTTAATCCCTTCCCATCACACCTGCTTTGGCAACTGTAATAACTGATTGTCTATGCAGCTTGGCCGGAGACTCTAGGGTGCTACTTTCTCCAGGAAGAAGGTCAAATGGGTTAGGAGGGGCCAGCTTCTGCCTGTGTGGCATTTCCATTTATTGCATGAGGTTTTCCGACAGCTAAAAAAAAAAAAATTGACTCCAGCCCAAGGACCATTAATAATATGGCTGAACTCTACACTAAGGTTCATTTCTGTGCTAGCTAGCACTGGTGGTTTAAATGCACTTTATAGAAAATCAAAATTCTACCTACCAACTGGTGAAGTCTGGTCTTCAGCTCTATTCCTTGCAGGAAAGTTATTATCTGGATGATTGTTATACATAAATGTAGCAAGTGAGTGAAGGTCAGATGACATCTCTGCTGAACCCTCATATAATCCTACCATTGGCTCTACTATGTTCACAATTTCTGGAGCCATGGGGTCATTTATATACTGTAATTAAAAGTAGATATTTTAAAAGACTGTGGCAGTTATATTTCATGACTTAAATCAAGTATTAGTTTTAAAACTTATAACTTTGGAATCATGCTGTTATAAAAGATAACATATTTTCATGACCACTGTCTTCTTTAGATTCCAAAATTTCACTCTCTGGCTACTAATACTCTGCATCATTGTAGCACATTGTGACCATTGTATTTCCTGAGAGAACAATACTGTATTTTGGGAAGGAGCAGATTTTGTTCTGACTTGAGTTAGTTTCTTTATGGTAAGATAAGATGTCCTCATGCAAAGGCTTCATGACTGAGATATTGTAACTGCTCTCCCCAGATGATAAGTGTTCTAGGCATACTGATGTATTAGAATGTGTTTTGCTTCTCTAATTACCTGTCCTCATTTGTATATACCATACATGAGAGGTCTACATGCCTGCTTGATATACATCAACGATAATAGTTTATAATAGAGTGAAGTTACATACCAGAATAAAACTGCATGGTAATATTAATAGTTTTCACACAGGATTCATGGCATACCTGTCAAGACTCTGGACTTAAGGAATATTTAAAGTAACTGCAATTGTTCCTAAATCCTATAATGTAATTCACACATGTCAAGTTCACCAAAATGGCAAATACTGAGGTGAAAACATCAGGAACAGATTATGGACGAATACGGTAGAGGTTTTATTTAGCTAACAAGATGATTCTCATTTCTCCATCCCCACTAGCATAATTGATTGAAACAAAATGGGGAAAGGTGTTTTAACCAAATAATATTGGATATTTGTGTAGAATGTTGACTTTGGAAATAAGACTACATATTAATTAAAGAAAGTGTTGCTTTAAGGGACTTAACCAAGTACAATGTGTGGACTTTCTTTGGAGTCTAATTAGAACATACCTAATCAACACAGGATGTGAAGATAATCAAGGAAATCTGAATGGGTTCTAGGTATTAAATGATACCAGGATGGTATTAATAATTTTGTTCATTGTGGTCATGGCATTATTTTATGGGTGGAAATGTCCATGGTTTTAGAAATTCGTGCTTAGATATATAGGAACAAAATGATGCTAAGTCTGGAATTTATTTAAAAACCTGAGGCAAGAATGGCAGCCTATTGGTGATTACTGAATCCAGGTGGCAGGTATATGGAGGCTTATTAGACTCTTTTCTCTACTTTTAAACCTGTTTGAAATTTTCCAAAATAAAATAGTTTTGAAAAAAGAATATGCTGAAAAATCTACTCTCTTGTGCTAATTTTTTAAAGTTCTGCTTCAAAACTTACCTCCAAAACACATTTTTTTTAAAAAAGTATTCTACTCCTTATCAATCCCATGCTCTTTTACCCTCAGAGTTTATAATAATTAATTCATAATATAGGTTTCAGTTGTTTATAAATTTTGGTATATCTGTCTTTTAATTATCTTACATGTGTTGGAGTTGTCTTCACTCAGAGAGCCAAAAACAGGTTTTCTAGGCCTTAGGAACATAAAAACACTTAATAGTTTCCAAAAAAAAAAAGAAAGTAGGTGCTCAGGAAAAGTTCAGTAAAGCAAGAAATTTTATGGCATTTCAGTTAACTATCTACAAAGGCAAGTTACTTAAATATTAACTCTTCTGAAAGATAAAAGAATGGAGAAATGAGTCAAAAAATTTTCATCCTCCGAATATTTACAAAACACAATTGTCTAAATCTTGTTACAACTCTACCCAGAAAAGTGTTGTCATGAAAAGCAGGAGGTTTCCCATAAAAACTACTTTTTAAAAGTTGTGATGAAGAGCTATGGATAGGGAACTCTATATGGGTTTGTTCCTATGTCCTTGTATAGAACAAAGTAAAGGTCTTCTATCTTACAACAGCTCACTTCAGCGCTGCCTCCACGGGTAAATTAGGGAGGGCAGGAATCACAAACACATAACTCAGAGAAGCTCTGGTGTTGCAGTCAATACTTTATGCCCAAACCACACAGCTGTTTCCACTATCAATCAGTCACCCTTTGAAAATCTACTGTACACAAAGCACTATAGAATGAACTATAGTGAGGTAGTACAAAGAATTTCCCCCTCAACCATGGTTTTGCATTAAATCTCTCAATATTTTCTATCCCATGCCAGACAAATTATTGAGGGTTAAAGCATAGCATCCCATCAATTACATATGTTAAGCATCTCTGCTGACAAACTGCCATTTCAAAGTGAGAGTTGACCTGAATGCTTTTGACTATGTGAATGACTCCCAAATTCTGATATTCTGACATTAGAAAAACCCGCCATAACTTGGGCAATGATTTGAACATTGGCTTTGTAATAACCCAGAATGTTATCACTAAGTGTGTCCTGTTGCGAACATTTCTTACACTTAACCTCTTAAGAAAAGACATTATGTTAGATGTTAGTCAAGTTTTCCTAATGATAAAAAAGTAATAATATTAAAAGCAAAAATGTTAGGAAAAAATTTGGATTTAAGAGAGTAGTGGGAAGGGGCAGAGAGAAGCAGCAGTAGAAATGAGAGAAATAGGAGGGAAAAACGTCCATTGCAACACCTAAAAATTCCCAACTCACTGCTACTACTGACATTCTGAATTAGATATTTTCTGTTGCGGGGCTGTCCTGTACATTGTAGGATGTTTAGCAGCTTCCCTGGCCCCCACCTACCTTAGCTGTGACAATGAACATGTCTTCAAAGATTAACAAATGTCTCTTGGAGAGCAAAATTGCCCCTGGTTGAGAACCATTGAGTTAGGGAATGTCACAATTTGTCAACATGAAAGGCCTTGCATATGCTGCTCAGGAATTCTTGGAATTTATGTGAAAGAATTAGGAGTCTTCAGAGTTAAATTCCTAATCCACCTGAATAAACCAACTTGATTTTACATGTAATAATCTTCATCATAGTGAATGTGATTTTATTTTCTAAAAAATCATATCTATCAGTTTAGGGTCACTGGAGGTCTGCTGAATTGAATTAATGAAATGTTTGACTTATTCTTAAGAAATGCTTCTATATTTTAATGTACACTATAACATGATTTGTGCTGTTATCAAGAAGTGGTAAAAAGAAAATTTTTTAATCAGCATATGCTTGGAAATCTTCTAAAGGACACCGTATTGTTCAACACATTATTCAGGTGAGCAAATCTTTAAGTCTTGACTATGTTTATGTTCCTAATGCTGAATAAAATAAACTTATCTCAAGGCATTGCTAAACTACTTTTGGGTTCTGTCCTCAGCCTCATTCCTAGCAACCAGCCAAGCATTTAGCACAAGACTTTCTTCTTACGTTCACCAGTGACAAACGTTGATATTCTCAAGGAATACACTGGATGAAAAGATGCATCTATATGAATCTCAGAAGTCTGTAATATTAGGCACCTATTTGTCTATTGGAGAAAAATGTCTCAGGTTTCTAATAGAACAAGTACTGGATGGGATCTGACTGAAGTTCAAGCAAAGAGCAGTCCATGGAAATGACTTCAGGGTTTTTCAGACTTCAGTCTCAGTGGAATGAGGCTCCCAATGAAATGATCGTTTTTTTATTTCACTATTTTGAAAGAAGGAAGAAATTTACATTGAAGGAGAAAATAATTATACTCAATTTGGCTCCATTCAAACTACATACAGAATATTGTGTTCAGTTGAGTAAGAGGATCCTTGACAAACTAGAAAATATGCACAGGAATATAATCCATGATATAAGGGACCTAGAAGCCATGACTAACAAAAATTAAGGATATTAGGTCTTTGGAAAACTCTGACCACTATCTTCAATGAGAAAGAGTTAAATCATTGTTTATTATTGTTGTTACTGCAAAGGCTAACATTTTAAGCTTCTGTGTGTTACAGAGTGTTAAACACTTTTACTCATTTGAACTTGCTTTATTGTCCCCAAAGAGATAGATTATTTTTATCTCCATTTTACAGTCATCTGTTCAAGTTCACAAAACTAGTGACAGCCAAGGTAGGATTGGAACATTTTTCCTAGTTCCGAAGTTCATGTTCATAGCCACTATAATCTACTGTATTGGTCTAGAGAGGAGAGTTAGGACCAACTGATGAAAATTAAAAGACAAATATTTCAGTTCAAAGTAAAAACAGCATAGTTTCTCATTCATCTATGGGTTTCTGTGTCTAACAGAGTGCCTAAAACCCCATGATTACTTAAGAAATAGATCCTTGTGGGACCATAACAAAGAATACTTCAAAGCTTATAGTATAGGAGCTACTTTTGTAGTGGTAGATATCCTATAATAGTTGATAAAATATTTTAACAGAGGTTGGATTCACATCATTTATTAGGAATGTTATAGATCAGATTCATATGTAAGTGTGGAAGTTGAAATAAAATATCTCAAACCCTGAGACTCATTTTGCTAATGTAATTTTCAAATATTTGTTTAAATATTAAAAGTAAAATCTTATACATATTTCAGCTTATTTAAATAATCCATATTTATTCAGAAACAAATAGATCATGGGAGTCACTGGAATAAAAAACTCAATAAGGGTAATGAGATCAAATCATGCCTAGCATAGGAGGGTTATATTATATTTTTAAGTTTAATAATCATGATATATGTACATGGCTACAAAAAAAAAAAGGATGATGAAGGGTTTATAATGAAAATGACTATTCCCTGTTTATACCTTCCCTACCTCTTACTTCCCAGAAGCAACACTTTAAACCACTCCTGTTTTCAGTTCTTATGGTGTTTACTTTTAAAATACTCAATAATATGCATATACTGCTCTGTTAACACTCATTTATTTTAGAATCTATTGATTTTTTGCAATGATAGTGAAGCGTTAGGTTACTTAAATACATATATACCTTCGTCATCTGTTCTCAATTCTTATTAGGTTACTTTCATAATGTAAATAATATACTTAAATCTGGAAGGATTATTCTAATAGGTGCTTGAAGTATAAAATAGTAGGCTGGGGGAGTGTAGTGCATGGCCTCTCAGGTAGATACCCATTATACCCACCTCCTGTTGTTCCTGCTTTGTAAAATCTCCTCTTCTTGAGTGAGTTGGGACCTATGATTTGTATCTAACCAACAGAACAAGGCAAAGGGCATAACATGTCTCTCCCATGATCACATTATATAGACCCTTCTTACTGGCTTGATGAAGTAAATGGCCATGCTGAAAAAGGCCACATGGAAAAAAAAACAAAAAAAAAAACAACTGTAAGGCACTAAGAGGAGTCTCCAGCCAAGAGCCAGCAAGAATCCAGGGCTCTTAGTTCTAACTCCAAAAGGAAATAAAATCTGCCAAAACCTGAATAAGCTGCAAGTGGATTCTTCCCTAGTCAAGCCTCCAGATGAGAACACAGTTCAGCTAGTTTCTTACTTGCAGCCTTATGAGACTCTAAGAGGAGAACCAATCTAAGCTGTAACTATGTATCTGACCCAAAGAAACTGTGTGATTATAAGTACGAATTGTTTTAAGCTGCTAAGCTTGTGAAAAATTGTTATGGAACAATGGAAAACTAATAAAGTGAGATAACAGTAGTCCAGGCAAGGGACTATGCAATCCTGAGCTGAAGTGGGAGATACAGAAATAAAATAAAGACAAATGCAGGTCACATACTGGACGTAGACATAACTGATCTTAATATTAAGTGGCTATTGAATGCTAAGTAGGATCTAAGTCAGAAGTGACTCCAAGGTTTCAAGCCTTCATGACAGAGAATAACGGTTCCATTATCCAAAAAGACAAATATCAGACGTATGTAAACGCCATAAATGCTCACTCTCAAAGTCTTCTGTACCATGGTTTCTTAGACAATGACCTTCAGGTCTGAGATCTGTGTTACGTACAGTCAGAGGGATTAGAAAATTCTAAACCCAGGTACCAAAGCTTCAAGTCAGCCCCTCTTTAGGTCTTATTCTTGACACATTGAAACTAGTAATTGCCTGGACAGACCTTATGGGTGTCCTGTGGGAACCTGCACAGGTCACTGTCTGTGTCCCAATATCTCTGTCCTCATTCCCATGTCACATCTTCCTTCCCATCATGAACCAGGCCCTATTATCTCAAATAAGATTCCTGTTTCGTTTTATGGGGAGAAATTAATTTAGATGTAATGAGCCCTGGCAGAACCTTCCCACAAATGGCTGCAATTAGGAATCCAGAGTGTCAGAGAGAAGGATCAGAGTAGAAAGCAAGGCGTAAGAGTTAGACAAATAGGAAGCAGTGATTGAAACTGTTAGGTCATCAAAAGAAAATGTTATGAGATGGCTGAAACCAAAGCTCTGTGGAATATCTTTACTAAAATGTTAGAAAAGAGTTAACTTTTTGAACTATCTTCATTTTTAATTGTGCAAAGCCAAAGGATTACAATGTCACAGTACATAAAAGTGCAGAAAATATTAAGGAACAAATAGTGCCAAAAGCTGAAAAGTGGGGGGACAGAGGGATGGATTTTGAAGGAGATAAGAACACAAGGGTGGTTAAAAATATTTAATCCTTGTATGGGACACTGGGGAGGTCACTGGTGACTTCTAATAAGACTTCAAGGATTTAAAGAGTTCTTGAGTTGCAGAATGAGGTTACTTTTTCAGAAGATAATAGAAATGAGAAGAGAGAGTCCTTATCCTGAGGGAGGTACCAAGGTCAAAGAAAGGAATAACAAATGAAGAACACACTAAGCCACAAGTTGTATTTCTTATGTCATTTACTCCCAACCCTGTAAGGTGGCTATATAAGCCCTTTTATAAAAATGAAGGCATCAAGTCTCCAAAAGTTGATTTGTCCAAGGACATAGGCCTAGAACACGGCAGAGCCAGGCCAAGAACCCAGAGCCATTTGGATTTAAAGCTTCTGTCATATCTGTCTCCCCACATCAATCTCCTGAAAGGTAAACCCAAACACCAGTTACACGGGGAAGTAGAAATATCAGAAATGAGTCTGATCTAATAAAGAAAGATATAATCAGAGAAATAAAGAGAAGTATAATGTCTCCTTTCATTGAGAGAGGATAAGGGAAGTAATATTGGGAAGCAACTAAAGTGGATGATCCTATGCCAAGATTAATGATCACAATAGGTCACAATTAATTAGCACAGCACTTACTATATGCCAGGTACAGTTCTAAGCTCTTTACACACATGAACCCATTAAATCCTCATTATTAATCCTTTGTTATAGGGACTTATAGAAGAAGAAATTGATGTTCAGAGAGCTCAGGCCAACTTTCCCAGGGTTAAACAGTTAGTAATGGCAGAACTAGAGTTTAAACCTGGCTTACACTCTCAACCACTTGCTATATAGTCCAGTGAGAGACAAAATCATAATTCAAATCCAAATTTGTACGTCTCCAAAGCTCATGTGCTCTCTACTATGAGACGAGAATTGCAGACCAAATAGAGACAGAATCACAAAAAAAAAAAAAAAAAAAAAAAAGGCTTTCTAGAACCCCTTAGCCTTATAGAAAAACAGGTGTGGCCGCCCATTCAATAGATGTCATTAGCAGAAGTGGGAAACCTGTCATCTAGTACTAAGAAAGCTCAGTATCTAATTTAAGACCTTCTCAGCAGGAGCAAAGGGTTAAGCTTTTGCCCTTTGCCTGAGTTGTCAACTAAAGTATCACAGAAAGCATAATTCAACATCTTTTGCACAGAGGAAAGGAATCAACATAGGATTAAAATTTAACCCTGGGTTGAAGATGGTGAGCAGCTTGGAGTGGTAAGTCCTGGGTGGCCAGAATGCATTGAGCACATGGTAAGGTCAACTGTCACGTACAGGTAAGTGCCAGAAATAGAGGAAGGCTGGGACTAGAAATAGAATGAAAGCACGTGTGGGGAAAAATAACAGCACAGGTAGAAGCAGCAGCAACTCTGAAACAAAACAGCAGATGCCAGGTGCTGAATAACTATCATGTTTGTTTTTAAGGCCCAGCGATTGCTGCACTGGTCCTGAGAATGTTTATTCTTTGAGTGCCCCAGGGAGCAGCCAGTATCTGGACATGACTAGCCTGGAGGCTGAAAGGGTCTCACAGGTGAACAGTTGGTGAGGTGAGGTGAACAAAGACAGTGAAAAGAAAAATCAGTGTTGCCTGTACTTCCTAACAGAAACAAAAGGAAAAAAATAAGACTTCCAGTGTGAATAGAAGCAAACACATTGCCTAAAGATCCTGGTTCTCTTA
>NW_016806074.1:290519-299739 GCF_001698545.2 Rhinopithecus bieti
AGGGGAACATCACACACCGGGCTCTGTTGGTGCGTGGGGTGGGTGGGGGGGTAGGGGAGGGAGAGCATTAGGAGAAATACCTAATGTAGATGACGGGTTGATAGGTGCAGCAAACCACCATGGCACATGTATACCTATGTAACAAACCTACACGTTCTGCACATGTACCCCAGAACTTAAAGTATAATAAATGTTTTAAATTAAATGTCTTTAAATACATGGATATTTAAAACTAAATTTCTAAATATTGTTCTTGAAATGTAAGTAAGGAGCAGAATAACAGAATAATTTTCCAAAATAAAAGTCATAACATTTGTCTGAAACAAATTAATTAATGAAAATAATTTTCTTGAGAATCTGCCTATTTGGAGATGATTAATGCCCAGTTGAAATCTTCATGGTTTCATAAAAATTTTACCAACAGATTGAAAAATAATATTCAGAAGACTCTGAATGCAATGAAATACAGTTGGTAAGTTAAATTAGACTGCGTTTTAATTTATTACATGAAATTGTTTGAAGAGTTGATTGATTTTTTCTGGTATTTTAAAAAAATCATGTTATTTTCAAATTTCAGGGGCCTTTATTCATTGCAATAGTAAAGAAAATAGGAACAAACCAATAATTGGTTTAAAATAAAATGCAGTAAAAAGAACTTAAAGCAAATTCTAGTTGTAAAGTCACCAAGAGTGACATCTAGGGAACTTCCCAGTTTCACAGGAATAATGGGCAAAAAATAAACATCCCCTGGCTTTTGACTATTTTTATTTACAGTTCAACTTGTGATTATGAATAGCTCATTCATCCCTCCAACCTCTACTTTCCTCATCTATATAGTGGGTGTCATTATAGCTTTCCTATTACTATACAGGTTACTATAAGGAACAGAGTTCAAGAAAATTTCTCAAATTTCTAAAACTTTTAAGAAAGTAAAAATGACATAAAATTATGATCCCTTATGATCAGATTGTTGTTACACTTTAAATTAATTTCCCCAAGCTATCTGGCAGTGGTACAGGTTTAGCAAATTCTAGTTAGAAGACAGGCATATAGTCTTAAAAGGGAACAAAGGAAAATGACCGCCTTTCTTTTAAGACAACAGAAAGGAATTGAAAATAATTTTACAACTCCCATATATGTTATTTATAATGAGGAAATATAATTATGCTTAAGTTGGCTTTATGGTAACTATAACTATACAAAGTTTTCACCCCTTAGATTGAGTTTTTTCCTTTGTCTTCATGAAGTAACCAGTAAAGACTCCCTGGATATCGTGACAATCGCTGGGCCATTCATTCGTCATTCAACACACTGAGCATTGATCATATGATCACTGCTCTAAGCACTTGAGGACAGAGGAAAGAATAAGACAGATAAAGCCCTTTGCACAAGTCACCTCTAGTATGAGTTTTATTTCACTAAAATATATTGTACCTAGAGCTCATGTATGTATCATCGTATTTACCAACATGCAATTTACCAATATGCAATTTTCAAGGGTGGAGAAACTTTCCAAATAATTGTGTGGTGTAAAATAACATGGCTATTTAAACAGCAAAGCTCTCATTCCATCTTTCTTTAAAATTTTATTTTGTAGTTTTTATGCAGACAAAACAATAGCCAGTATTGCATAACTTAAGTCACAGAAGAGATCTGGCATTTTTTCCATTTATTTTGAACTGATGTAGAATCTCAACTGAAAAAAAAAAACCAGCTAATGACTACATTGATCATATTAATCAGGCAACTAAACCCTGCCTATTGAAAAATAAGTGAAATGATCAAGTCAATGCAACACACTAATGTGTTAGATATCAAATACTATGCAGGACAGCAGAAAAATATATATATATTACTGTCTCTTATTTTGCTAGTGAAACCCAAGAGTAGTAGCAGACACTATCTTTTAATTAGAATATATATTTCTATATATTCCATATATTACTTACTTTCTTAGTAAGTATTGCCCCATGATACTTAATGGCAAAAATTACAATCCAAGTAAAGATTAAGTGGTTCTATATTACCTTAAAATATACCTCAAACTTGCATAAAAATAATGACTATAAACATCTTTTTTTTCTATTTAAGCTTAGGGGATAAAGGAAATGGAGTAGACAGCATAGTATCTTGTCTTTAAAAAGATACTTGATCTGTTAGACCACAAACTCTTATGAGGAAACTAGAGAAGACTTTAATATTGACACAAAATTAACTCAAGATAATCAAACACGCAAGGCAATTATTCATGGTTCAGCATCAATTTTGAAGGTGTTATCCATAGGAAATACCTACAAGCCATACTCAAGTCAATATATTTACAAATTTTACAAATAAATGAGAAATAAGTTAGACATCTGACCAAAAAATCCTGTATTTTCTTTACCCCAATACCATTTGTTTCCAACTTCAAAATTAATGCTGCTCAATGATGAATTTTCTAGATAGGGGCAAAATAATTTTAATTTTGAAGGCGTTATATACATGGACTACCTAAGAATCATTCTTGAGTTAATATATTTATAAATTTTACTAATACATTAGAAACACAGTAATATACGATTTATTAAAATATATTCCAAATGATTTGAGGTGTTCAAATGAAAAACTATGAGAAGAAATGAAACAGAGACAAATAGCATTGAGGTCAAAGAAAATACATTAAGATCATTTTTGCCATTATCTAGCAAATTAAACTTTCTTTACAAGTGTATTTTGAAAAACAAGTAGTAAAACTAAAGCCACTGCAAATCCTGAAAACACAAAGTTGGCAGGCTCTCAGTTATTTTCCTACAAATATTTTACTACTCTTTGCAGAAAGTAACAAGTTTAAATCACTGAGGACAAATGTCTACACTGCCACAGTCTATTTAAGAGGGAGTAAACAAGAATCTCAGAAATTTGTCTGCTTTTAAGAAATGGTCATGCTAAACTACCCTGACAGAAAAGTTATTAGACAATATTGAAGCATCCCAGTTTGCTTATTTTTTTTTACCCCTCACACAAGTTAGAAGAATGTTGTTGCCTATGTTACATTTGTCAGCATTATCTGATTTTGGAACAGGCAACTCTATGACATTTTATAGCTTTGGAGATTATTATCTTTTTTTCCAAAATCATTTATTTTCGTGCCTATGTAGAAATCTACTCATCAAAATATTAAGAGACATATAGAAGGCTTAGGAAATATAAAAGAGAACTGCTAAAATAATAGGATGCTGATTTTCTTTCAAAGTAGACTATGGACCATAACATCCCCAGGGGTAATGAAATTAACTCCACTGTAATGTAATAGCACATAACATTCTCTATAAGAGGTCAATGCAACATTTTTCTACGAGTATTTATAAGAGTACCAATTGTTTTAAAAGGTAATTTAAAAGAAGCAAGCTAGTCCTAATTATTTTTTAAATAGATGATAGACTGGTTTAAATATGGAGAAGAAAATAAATTAAGTAACTTTAATTAGAATACTAAAAACCCTGTTGTATTAATGAAAAGGATAATATAAAATTAAGAAATCATTTTTAAATTGAAAGTAGATAGTTCTAATGAGTTATCACATTGTTCTCATATAGTTTAGAGATCCATTTATTTCAAAGTTTTAAATACTGGAACCAGGATTAATTAGTGGTGTCAGAAGTAGAAAGCTACATTTACTGCATTTGCCAGAGTATTCCACTGAAGCAGCTCCCGAGGCTGAACTATCCCCAGAGAACTCCATGGATGAAGGCTAGCATGAGGATATAAGAAGTATGCCAACCCTGCCTTTGGTGGAGCCCATCAGTTACCAGGAGGCCCCTCTAAGACCCACCAGTGTGTGGTCTACAGGAGGAGTGACTCAGGAAGATAACAGAATGAAACACAGGAAAAATTGCTTTTTATACAGGTGAATGGAGTCATCGACTTAAAATGATTTGGTGTGAAAAACAGGCCTTGTGAAATATACTGAACGATGACCTTAAGATTCTACTTCTTTTCTGGATAAAAAATGTAGAAATTAAGGCAAGTAAATTTTAAAATAATCTAAGACAAATAACATGGCATTGTGCACGGCATACGCATTATCTATTTCCCCATTTTTATCAAATGCTATAATCCAAGAATGATGACAATAAAAATACGTTTATTGAGTTGTGGATTCTGTTTGGAAGCACCAAAATCAGCTGGTCTTGAAAGAAGACAATAGTTCAGGATTTACTTAATTGTATAACAAGAATAGAAATCAGTGGGTATATTGAGTTGGTTGAGAAAACTCTATTAAGACCAAAATCAAGGGCTCTGCTTTATTTAATCATATCTGTAAATCTGTCTAGCTTCCTAGGAAATGCTTAAGAGCAGCTTTTAGGTGGAGATGGAGGAAGACTTAAGATTTAAGGGAGAAGCTACACAATGCTAAGATTCTTCTTATAGAAACACAATGGTAAAATTTTAATACAAAAAAAAAATTTCCTTATGAGTATGTATAACTTTCTTATATGTATACTAAAACTATATATATATATGTCAGAATTTTCATCTGAAATAGATAAAACATAACTTTTATGTTCTTTCAACAAAATATCAATGATTATTTCTTTAAAGGGGAGAAGTACAACATTTCCTAATAGTTACTGCCCTCTAATGGTCAAATGCTTGAATGATGAATGTATGACCTGTGTGTGTGTGTGTGTGTGTGTGTGTGTGTGTACATGTGTATATTTCATTTATAAGTTACTGTCTGTTAGCTTCCACATAAACAAAGTCTGGAAACTTTTCCAAGTGTTAATGTGTTATAAGAAGTTACTGTTATTTTTCTCCATAATTACAATCCCTAAATAGAAATGAAGGCATTTAGCAAGTTCAGTGTGGGCCAGAAAGGTATGTTGTGAAATAGTATGGAAACAATTTTTTTAAAGTATAGTTCACCTAAAACAATGATGTTTAATGAATACTTATAAGGAAGTTTCTTGAGGAAAAATACTCCTTTTGTAATTTCAGTAAATGCTGGTAAATCTGTATCATGCATCCACTCAGAATCTTCACTTGCTTAGAATCCCGTTTTGATTATAAACATATTTTGTTGAAAGAATTGGGAATATAGGAATTCCTCTAAACACTAGCTCTGTGAGAAAAAATAGATTCCACATTTAAAAATGTAGTTAAACCGTACTAAATGTGTTTGTTTACCTTATGACTTCTTGAGGTTTTGCTAAATTTTATTGTGAATCTCTAACTGGCCAATACTATGTATGGTATTTCCTAACTTTACCTGATCTTGGGTTCCTTTTATTTTGAAGCACGCTATGAGTTTAATGTTCTGGAGAACACATGTTTAGAATGAATTAGGTAGTAATTTAATAAGGAAAAATATGATTTAAGTAAATATAAAACAAATTGCTTCTAATATCATGTTTTACCAATTCATGAAGTTCATAAGCATACCAAAAATATCTCACTCATTCTCTGTTCTTACCATCTGGTGGAGTGAACACTGAAAGATTTGACTTGGGCCCAGTCCCTGCATTGGTTTCAGCCGCAACATAGACATCATACATCGTAAATGGTGTTAGGTTAGTGAATGCAAACTTAAGGTCTTTTGTGCTGTTATCCAAAATGCGACCTGCAAAAAGTGGAAGACAGCCATGGATTATTTTTTATCAAGCATGCAATCATGTTCACATTTAAGTACAGAGCCAAGGACAACAATTCAAATGTTAACCTATGCACTAAAATTTGTTATTATAATATCAAAACTGGATATATTTTAAACATGTGGGTTAGTAGTACATTTATATGAATTTAATGAAAATAAATGAAAGAACATGAAAATGTTCCAGTGCTTAAAATTACTTTTATTAAATCATAAAGCCCTTTTGAATTACAAGGTTATTTTGACATATTGAAAAGGGAAGCATCAAATTTTATCAATTCAAAAAGTGACCAGATTTTATACTCAAATTTATTCAATTAAAATGCTAAATAATTTCATTATCTTCTATAAGAGGATATATTTAGAAAATATTTCTAGTTTGCTTCTGAACAAAATTCCTTAGTCTGTCAGCACCATTCTTTAAATGTTCGACTTTGCTTTTAATGTTTCCTTTACCTTCTTGCTCTAACTACAAACTGGCTTTTTCCTAAGAACACTGCTTTTGTTCCCCTGCAGCCAGTTCCAAATGGTGGCAGTCTGTTTTCCCCCCACAGCTCTCAAGTAACCACGCCTTTAGGTGTAGGTGTTGTTCTTGTTCCTCATTGCTCCACTTTATTCACTATCCTCTCTCTCTCCTTATAAAAGCCCACAGCTTTAAATACTATATTACCAGTGACATCCACTAGCCCTCACAGTTGTCATAATCTACTAACCTGAGGGTCATTTACTCTCATTTACTTTCATGATCCAGTTTTGGTTCAAGGCTACCATCTTAATTTATGCTGATTTTAATATCCTGAGAGATAATCCTTAAATTACTTAGATATTTCCTTAAATAATCTAGTTTTCCAGAATTTCAGCCACTCCCTCAAGATTATAACTTAGACACTACTATCATCAATTACTCTGTATCGTTAAGAATCTCAATTTCATGCAACTTTTTCTAACCACTTTTGCCTATGTCCTTTACATTTCCTCTGTAATCCTGAACTGATAATTCTTTAAATCCACTGAAATCAACAATCCATTGATTTAATCACCTATTTTATTTTTGTTTTCTTTTATTTGGCCCCTCACCACTTGATTTCCACTCTTCACCCAGCTTCAGTGTCAACTTCAATTATAATCACTGCCTTACACAGGCCTCCAATTCCCTTGCCCTTCTCTTGTTGAAGGGAGTTGGTTTACAGCACAAAACCATTAATTGATATCACTTTATTTGTAGCCAAACCTCAAATGAGCCCTACATGGTGCCTGGAATCTTACTCAACTTACATAGTCAATGTTCCAATCACTCTACTCTTCTAGATGATTATTTTACACTTACTCTTCTCTGCTCAGATCTCTAACACTTTCTGCCCTATCTTCACTCCCAACTAATGGTCTTGCTTCCCACTACACTGAAAAAAGTAAACCAATTAGAAAACATTTGCCACAGGCTCCCACCAACACAACTATATATTTACCAGCATCTATACCCCCATACTCTGCCTTACAGCCTACAAGAACAAATTATGGACAAATCATCTGTTAGTATGGACAAATTATCTGTATTCTTATCTCAAACCAATAGCTACTTTTGAGCAAAAGATCTCACCTACCCACACAGACACCTTTCCAGTAATTCTCGTTTTTCTTATATCATTAGCATTTTCCTTATTTTCCTCATTTCCATTAACACCCACTGTTCCAGTGATCTTCTCCCATTCGCTCTTAAACTAATTAGTTAGGTATTTACCCCACATGTTCCACCATACTGGAAGCATGTGATCACTCCCATTATGCTAAACGCAATTATTGCTAAATGCCTCTCACTTGATTTATCAGCCAGTCTCACAAATGAAAGAGTACTTCAGCCAATTATTGAACAATATTATCAGATAGAAAAGATGTAGCTGTGTATCCATGTCTGTTTCTGTGTATTGGATGGGTGGGTGGAGGGAATTATCTTTTTTTTAGGGAGTAAGAGTATTTCAGAATTTTAAAAGCATAAGTTACTTAGGGATGAAAGATAAGGATTACCCATGATGGTGACGTGTGATTCATACCATAGAAACTGCAAAATAAAATGAGTTGGAACTTTGTATCTTTTTCGATGCCCCCAAATAAATGATAATATGTGGCTTTATGTTATTTGTCATTGTTAGAACTAAACTTCTTTCATAGAACCATGGGATCTCAATCAGGAGAGAATTTTAGACTTTACATAATTCACTTCTAATGATATAATATTTGAACCTCTCAAAATATCTCTGGCAAGTGGATGCCCAGGTCCTGCTTGCTTACAAAGATGGCGAACTTGCCACTTTATAAAGCTGCCTAAAATTTTAATAGGTTTTCTTTTTTAAAGCAGTTTTAGGTCCACAGCAAAATAGAGCAGAAGATACAGAGATTTTCCATGTTATTTTTAGAGAGCTCTTTCTAATGATTAAAACTAGGCTCCTAGCAGTGAATAGAAATCTAATTTAATATAGTCAAAGTCCATTGTTCTTCATGAATGTAAGCCAAGGCTTTCTTGTTCAAATATTTGAAGATGTATATCTCCACTAACACTTTTTTCTTGAGGAGTTATCTCTAGTTTTTCACATGCATCACATGAAATGTGGAATATGAATAGTGGTGTTTTGTCATTCTTATACTCATTTATGGTTTTGAATTAAAAAATCAAAGGACTTCACTTTCTTTATGACTTTCCTATTGTTTGCTTCAACCTCAGGGTCTTTTAAAAAGAGTCTGATACTTTTAAAAAGAGTTTGATATTGGTAACATATTTTATTATTCTCACACCAAAAGACAAACACAAAACCAATTAAGGCTTACCTGATGGTCCATATAATTCAACTCTATAACTAAATCTCCCTGTTACTATAGTTGGTGGGTCCCATATAATTGAAAAGGACTTTCCTGTGACGTTGCCTGTTACGCAGTTTTGTGGTGGTCCTTCAGGCACTAAAATAATCATATAAAATAAATATATAATATATATTTAAAATTAAAGTACACCCTATTAAATACACATAATAAAACACAAAGGCAAAGAAGGAAAACAAAATATCACACTTGAAAGCAAAGAGTTTTTTTAACTTAAAAAAGAAAACATGGAATATAATTGAAAATTGTGAATAACACATGCTGGATCATCAGATAAAGTTATTTTTAACAATTACTACTACTCCGGAGGACGCCAGCCGCCTGCTCTCTTTTGTTCTTGGCCCGGAGCTGCCTGCCGCAGCCCAGCCAATCACCACCCGGCCGCCCCCTTCCCCTCACTTCCGCGCCACTCTGGGGGTTCTCCCCACTCGCGCCCCCCCTTCCCATGCACACCTCCTGCTGACTCGACCCCCGCCTGGCTACCCCCAGTCGGCCACTTCCGCAGGTGCTCTCTGCTACTTGGGAAACTGAGGCAGAAGGATCACTTGAGCTCAGGAGTTTGAGGCTGCAGTGAGTGAGACCTGCTCTCTTAAAAAGAAAGAAATAGGGGGCGGAGCAAGATGGCCAAATAGGAACAGCTCCAGTCTCCAACTCCCCACTGGAGCGACACAGAAGACTGGTGATTTCTGCATTTTCAACTGAGGTACTGGGGTTATC
>NW_016806075.1:0-1237 GCF_001698545.2 Rhinopithecus bieti
CCCTCCCTCCTTCCTTCCTCTTTTCTTTTTCTTTCTTTCTTGAGATGGAGTTTCACTCTTGTCACCCAGGCTGGAGTGCAGTGACTCAATCTCAGCTCACTGAAACCTCCACCTCCTGGGTTCAGGAGATTCTCCTGCCTCAGCCTCCTGAGTCGCTGGGATCACAGGTGTGCGCCACCACACCTGGCTAATTTTTGTATTTTTATTAGAGATGGGGTTTCACCATGTTAGCCAGGCTGGTTTCTAACTCCTGACGTCAGGTGATCTACCCACCTTGGCCTCCCAAAGTGCTGGGATTACAGGTGTGAGCCACCACGCCCAGCTGGCAGTTTCTTAGAAACTAAACATATACTTACCACACAATCTGACAATCTCACGGCTTGACATTTATCCCCCCAGATGAAAACGTATAGCCACACAAAATCATGTGCATGATGGATATATTTCAAAATAATTGAAAGCAGAGATTTGAAGAGATTATCGGTACACTCATGTTCAAAGCAGCATTATTCACAATAGGCAAAAGGTGGAAGAAACCCAAGTGTCCATTGACAGATGAATGGATAAATAAAATATGATCTATTCATACAATGGAATATTATTCATAATATTAAAAGTAAGGACGTTCTGGCACATGCTATACCTGGATGAACCTTGAGAACATCATGCTAAGTGAAACAAGCCAGTCACAAAAGGACAATACTATATAACTGCACTTACATGAGGTACCTAAAGTAGTTAAACTCATCGACATAGAAGCTAGAATGTTGGTTGCCATGGCTGGGGGAGAGGGGAATGGGGAGTTATTGTTTAATGGCTGAAGTTTCAGTGTTGAAAGATAAAAGACTAATGTGGATAGATGGTGGTGATGGTAGCACAACAAAGTGAATGTACTTAATGCCACTGAACTGTACACTTAAAAATGATTAAGGTGGGCCATGCGCGATGGCTCACGCCTATAATCCCAGCAGTTTGGGAGCCGGAGGTGGACGGATCACAAAGGTCAGGAGATTGGGACTATCCTGGCTAACACGGTGAAACCCCATCTCTACTAAAAATACAAAAATTAGCGGGGCATGAGGGCAGGCACCTATAGTCCCAGCTACTCAGGAGGCTGAGGCAGGAGAATCGCTTGAACCCAGGAGGCGGAGGTTGCAGTGAGCTGAGATCATGCCACTACACTCCAGCCTGGGCAACAGCTTAAAAAAATAAAATGGAAATTTTTTTTTTTTTTTTT
>NW_016806075.1:4273-9604 GCF_001698545.2 Rhinopithecus bieti
CGCCCAAGCCCCGCCCGGCCGCCCGCCCAAGCCCCGCCCTCGGGTCCTAACGCGAGGCTCGCGCGGGGCTGTCCTCGGCCGCGCCGGGCTCTGCCTGCCGTGTGGCCCGTCCGGACAGTCCCTCACCCCGGCCTGCGCTGCTGCGTGGACTCGGGACTCAGGAATTCCGCCGCGGCCCAAGGCTTGCCGTTTGACAAAGAGCAGTCGCGGCAGGTGGTGGGCAAGGCTGCTCTGGGCGGGGGCCGGGGCAAGGCTCGGGCTCCACCATGGCGACCGCGGCGCGTGTTGTGGGCCGGCTCCCCGCACTGTATAGCTGGGCGGCAGGTGAGAGCCGGGACGCCGGGAGCGGGGTTCGCCTGGGGCCTGCAGAAGCCAGGGCGGAGGGAAGCGGGAAGCCGCGGCCGCCGGCGCCTCACGCCGTGCTTCCACCTTCTCCGGAGCCGCTGTGTGACCTTCCGCGCGTCCCCTCCCTCTCTGGGTCGCGGAGCTCTTGTCTGTGAAATGAGGGGGAACTGGACGTCGTTGTCCAAGGTTCTTCCCAGTTCCCAAAACCGATTGAGCGTGCTCGGCGAAGAGCGGGAACTGGCACGCATCGCCTTTGGGGCGCGTGCGACCCCCGGGGTCGTTTGATGTCGGAGTGGGTTTGTCCTCCCGCATAACGCTTATCTCTAGGAAACGCTCCGTGATTGACTTTGCATTTTCTGTTTGCTCAATTTTACTGGAAGTCCACAATCCAGCGTTTGTAGTTTCGAAATCCGAAGACCCCTAAAGCCCGAATATGTGTGTTTTAAAACTCATGTAGTGGCAGTCTTTAACCTGAAGTCATTTGGCAGAAAATCTGACTTGAACATTCTTTTGTCCATGTTGTCTCCGTCCTCTCCTTTGTTTTTTTTTGTTTTTTGTTTTTTGTTTTTTTTTTGAGACAGTCTTACTCTGTCGCCCCGGCTGGAGTGCAATGGCGCGATCTCCGCTCACTGCATCCTCCATCTCCCGGGTTCAAGCGATTCTCCTGCCTCAGCCTCCTGAGTAGCTGGGACTACAGGCGCCCGCCACCACGCCTGGCTAATTTTTGTATTTTTAGTAGAGACGAGGTTTAACCATGTTTGTCATGCTGACCTCGAACTCCTGAGCTCATGATCCGCCCGCCTCGGCCTCCCAAAGTGCTGGGATTACAGGCGTGAGCCACCGCGCCCGGCCGTCTCCTCCTTTTTCGAGGCCCTGTTCAGATAGCTCCTAGCTGTTGTAGCTTTCCTTCATTTTCTTCACCTTATCTTCGCCATGTCTTCATGAGGTATGTACTGCTATTCCCATTTTACAGATGAGGGAGTTAAGGCACATAGATTCAGAAACTTGCTTGAGGTTAGGCTAGGTGGACATCAGGTTTTTGCATCCATATCACCTGGCTCCAAAGCCTCTTTTTTGTTTTTGGTAACAACTTCCTTGTTGAGACAATTCACATACCCTACAATGAATCCATTTGAAGTGTACATTTCAGTGGTTTTTAGTATATCACCAGAGCAATGCAGCCATTATAACCACTACAAAAAGAAAACCTGTGCTTTTTAGCTGTCACTTCCCAGCTTCCCATTGGCCTCCAGCACAACCACCGATGTCCTTTCCCTCTCTCTGTAGCAAGACTTTATGAATACCGCATTTTGTTTATCTGCTCATCAGTTGAACATTTGGGTTGTTTCTACCTTTTGGCTCTTAGGCCTGTTTTGCTGGAAACATTTGTGTGCAATGTTTTCGCAAGTATATTTTTATTTCTGTTGGGTATATACTTAGGATTGTAATTGCTAGGTCATATGGAAACGATGTTTAATGTTTCTTTTTTAACTCCCCTCTGTCGCCCTGGCTGGAGTGCAGTGGCACGATCATGGCTCACTGCCGGCTCCATCTCCTGGGCTTAATCCATCCTCCCACCTCTGCCACCCGAGTAGTTGGGACTACAGGTGCATGCCACCATGCCCAGCTAGTTTTTCTTTATTTTTTGTAGAGTGAGTCTCACTGTGTTGCCAAGGCTGGTCTCTAACTCATGGGCACAGGCAGTCCTCCCGCCTCGGCCTCCCAAAGTGCTGGGATTATAGGTGTGAGCCACCATGCTGAAACATATGTTTAGGTGTCAAGGAACTGCCAAACTGTTTTCCAAAGCTGCACCATTTTACATTCCCACCAGCAGTATATGAGGCTTCCAATTTTTCTACTTCCTTGCCAGCTCTTAATGTCTTTTTGACTATAACCATCTTAGTGGATGTGGGGTTTTTTGTTTTGTTTTGTTTTTTGTTTTTTTTGGTTCGTTTTTTTTTTTGAGACAGGTTCTTGCCCCATTATCCAGGTAGAAGTGCAGAGGCACAGTTGCATCTCCCTGCAGCCTCAACCTTCTGGGCTCAGGTGACCCTCCCACTTCAGCCTCCTGAGTAGTTGGAACTACAGGTGTGTGCCATTATGCCTGGCTAATTAAAAAAAAAAAAAATTTGTAAAGACAGGGTCTCACAATGTTGACCAGGCTGGTTTTGAACTCCTGGGCTCAAGCAGTCCTCCTGCCTCAGTCTCCCAAAGTGCTGAGATTACAGGCATGAACCTCCATACCTGGCCAGCCCAGTGGATGTGAAGTGGTATCAGTTTGTGGTTTTGATTTACATTTCCCTTATGAATAAGAAGCATATTATCATGTGCTAATGGCTATTTGTGTATGTATATATATATGTATATTTTTTTTTGAGAAATAGCTATTCAGATATTTTGCCCACTTTTATATTGAGTTGTCTTTTTATTGTTGAATTGTAGGTATTCTTTATTTTCTAGGTACAAAACCCTTATATCAGATACATGATTTGCAAAATGTTTGTCCCATTCTGTGTGCTGTCTTTTCACTTTCTTGATAGTATTTTTGAAGACACAAGTTTTAAATTTTGGTGAAGTCTCATTTATCTATTTTTTTTTCTTTTTGTTGCTGTGCTTTTAGTGTCTCATCTAAGAAAGCCATTGCAGAATCCAAGGTCATGATGATTTACCTCTGTGTTTTCTTCTCAGTTTCATCGTTTCAGCTTTACCTACAAGTCTTTGGTCCATTATGAATTAGTTTTTATATATGGTGTGAGGTGGGGTGCCAACTTCATTCTTTTACGTGTTGATATCCAGTTGTCCCAGCACCACTTGTTGAAAACATGATTCTTTCTTCTTTGAATGATCTTGACACCCGTGTCAAAAATCACTTGCCCATAAATGCGGTGTCAGAGCCTGTTCTGGAGTACCACGCTGTGTGAGGGGGTGCACAGTACAGTCAGCCTGGTGCTGCAGGGGTTCCAGAGGAAAGGGGGAACATTGTAGGATCGGGGAGGCTTCACTAAGAGATGGTGTTTCATACAAACAGAGAACCTTACAGAGACACAGAAGTATGCGAGAGCATGGTAGGTTCAAGACTGACTACAAGTCTGGCATGGCCAGAGGGAAGATGGAGGAGAGAAAGGTGGGGCAGCAGGCTGGTGTGGATGCTTGGGGCCATGTGGCAGGCCTGTAGGCCATGCTGAGGAGTTTTGACTTTGTTCTGAAGGTAGTAGGGAGCCAGAGAATAATCTGTCAGAGCTGTGAAGCGACCAGACCTTTTATTTTAGAAAAGCCATGAAGCAGAGGGGGAGAGATTGAAAGTAGGAAACCTGCTAGGAAACTTGCTATTCTGTGGCTGAGTGGTGATGAGGCTTGAGCAAAGAAGGGGCATTGAGGCCACAGGAAAAGGTACAGCTGGCAGGTGGATTGATTTTCGAGGAGACTGAAGGGCTTGGTAACTGGCTGGATGTGAGGGTGAAGGGAGAACATGAGGTATGATGTCAGCTACTTGACAGGTTGCCCTGAAGCCCAGAAATTACTTATTCCCTTGTCTTGGTTCTTTATTCTATAGATATATTTTGTGGGTGTTACTGTTTAAAATGTTCCTTTTCATGTGGAAATGTATCTTAATTTTTTTTTTTTTCCCAATTGCAGGTCGTTTACTGGGGAGGCAGCGTTCCCTAAGCACCTCACCAGCAGCTTCCATTTCGGCGTGGACGACTGCTCTGAGCAATGGTGAGATTCATTAGTGCTACCACCTTTTCTCATAAGATGTACTGTCGGAGTCATTTCTATAGTTTTTAAAAATATAAGTAATCACCTGCTTTTTTCTTTTCTCTCTTTCATTTTTTCGCCTGGTTGGTGTTACTGCAATAATCGCATTCTTTATGATACAAATACATAGGGTCTGAAGAGTATTTTCAGATTTCTTATGATTGCAGTTGTTATAGTTCAAGGCTTTACAAAATAGTAACTAAATAACGATTACGGGGTAATTTCTGTGTATTAGGCTTAGAGCAGGGACAATGAAGAGTTGAATTTTCAATTTACCAATGGTTATGTTAGTTGAAAATTAAACCCTTCATTGTCCCTGCCTTCTCCAACATAGTTATAAGTACAATTTTGATTGAATCTCTGGTCAGTGTGTTTATTATTAAGTTTGTGTATATATTTATAGCTGAGTTAGGTAGAATTCTATCATTACATTTTCTTTTCTTTTTCCTACAACAATTTCCTTAGTATCTACTACAGTATTTTTCTAAATGCTGCAATAGATTGGTCAGACAAATGGCAATAGTTTTCTAAAATCTCTCAAACACATCACTGATCAGCTGGTTTGATTTAATAGATGAGATTTCAATTAGGAGGAAGAAGTTCATCATAGTGAAAACTGTAAATGCGGAAACGGAACCCTCCTTGAGGTCAGACTATGTGTCTTTTTTTTTTCTTTTTGAGATGGAGTCTTGCTCTGTTGCCCAGGCTGGAGTGCAATAGCTTGACCTTGGCTCACTGCAACCTCTGCCTCCTGGGTTCAAGTGATTCTCCTGCCTCAGCCACTCGAGTAACTGGGACTACAGGCATGTGCCACCACACCCAGCTAATTTTTGTATTTTTGATAGAGATGGGGTTTCACTGTGTTGGCTAGGCTGGTCTCGAACTCCTGACCTCAAGTGATCCGCCCTCCTCGGCCTCCCAGAGTGCTCGGATGACAGGCATTACAGGCATGCGCCATCACACCCAGCTGATTTTTGTATTTTTGGTAGAGACGGGGTTTCACCATGTTGGCCAGGCTGGCCTCGAACTTCTGACCTCAAGTGAGCTGCCCGCCTCGGCCTCCCAGAGGACTCAGCCTGTCTTTGACTTGACCCACAGGAGGGTGCTTTTTGGGCTTGGCCCGTTTTGGATTCCAGGGCAATTGTTTCCTAAGATGGGGACTTCATGGTCTGAAATTAATAATAATTCAGATAATAAGAACAAAACCCAAACTGATAATTAATCATTGAT
>NW_016806076.1:0-8358 GCF_001698545.2 Rhinopithecus bieti
GAGTTGGAGACTGGAGCTGTTCCTATTTGGCCATCTTGCTCCGCCCCCTGTGTATTTTCAAATAACTTGTCTCTAAATCTTTTTTCTACTTGATGCATTCTGCTATTGAAAATATTAATTTTTTATTTATTATATTTTCAGGCCCAGAATTTTCTTTTAAATACATTTTAATACATCTGTAAAATTTATCATTTTTTATTGTTATCCTGATTTCAATAAGCTAATTCTGTGTATTTTCTTAAACTCTGCTGAGCTTCCTTAAAATAATTATTTTGAATTATTTCTTAGAAAGTTTGCACATCTCCATTTCTTTGGGATAACTACTAAAAGACTGTGGTCTTTGTGGTGATATGCCTCTTTGGTTTTTAAGGTTTCTTGTTGCTTTATTCTGATGTCTGCACATTTGGTGGAGAAGTCACTTATTCAGACTCTGCATACTATTTTTGGTGTTGAAAGATCATGCCTTATGGGGTGGGTGTGTACAGCAGTGCTTGCTGGTTGGAGTTCAGAGGTTCCAGCACCAAGGGTGAAGTTGCATAGTCTCTGTATAGTTGTCAGCTGATGTCAGGGTTGATGAAGATTGCAGGCATCCTTAGCAGCAAACACTGTGGATATCTGCAGTTGTGATGAGAATTGCTGGGACCCTTAATAACAATCACTACTAGGGTCCTTTCAGTCTTTTATTTTCCTGCTGGAGAAGTCATAATTGAATAAATCCATTTTGTCATTGGGTTAAGTTTGCTAGCCCTTTTATATCCGTGGTGGCACTGGAGTCTGATGAGTTGGTCAAGAACAGGGCTGAGGCCTAAAGTACAGGCCTGCAGGGAGGGAATACTGACTCTGGAGTGTGGGGCAGTAATGGCACTGGGCTCAGAGCACAAGTGCATCCATTGCCACACTGGTAACTGTATGCAAGGTATGGGTGATTATGAAACACCTGGGAAGCCAAGAAAGACAGGCAGGTTTCAGATTTCACTGTGGACGTAGCTCTCCATGGCTGCTATGTTTACACCCAGAGCATGGGCATGCTCAAGAGACCATGGCTTCAAAGAGAAACATCTGAACTAGCTCTGTATGACTGTGCACTACAGCATCTGAGACGTTTATACATTCTTTTGTTGATAAATGCTTAGATAGATTCTAGATCTTGGCTACTGTGAATAGGGTTCCACTAAACATGGCGATGCAGGTATCCTTCTGATATACTGATTTATTTTCCTTTGGACAAATACTCAGTAGTGGGATTGCCGATTTTTTTTTTTTTTTTTTTTTTTTTTTTTTTTTTTTTTTTTTTTGAGAAATCACCATACTGCTTTCCATGTCTACACTAATTTGCATTCCTACTAACAGCACATAAACATTCCATGTTATCCACATTCTCACCAGCTTCTGTTTTTTTTTTTTTTTTTTTGTCTTCTTAATAATAGCCATTCAAACTGGAATGAGATGGATCACATTGTAGTTTTTATTTGGATTTCCCTGATGATTATGTTGAGCATTTTTTTTTTTTTGTATAACTGTTACCCATCTGTATGTCTCCTCCTAAGGCATGTTGGGGCTCATGTCCTTTGCCCACTTATTACTTGGATTTATTTTTTATCGTTGCATTGCTTGAGTTTCTTTCATACTGTAGATATTAGTCCCTTTTTTAAGAAAAATAGTTTGCAAATACATTCTCTCATTCTGTAAGTTACCTCTGCCCTCTTGCTCATTTCCTTTGCTACACAGAAGCTTCTTAGTTCAATACAGTTCAATTCAACTATTTTTTTTTCTAACTTTTACTTTAGTTTCATGGGGTACATGTGCAAGTTTATTACGTGGATAATTTCTGTGTCACTGCAGTTTGGTATACAAATGATCTTTTCACTGAGGTAGTGAGCATAGTACCCAATAGGTAGTTGTTCAGTTATTACCCTCTCCCTCTGACCCTACTTCCTATAGTAGTCCCTAGTGTCTATTGTTCCCATCTTGTTGTTCATGTGTACTCAATGTTTAGCTTTCACTTATATGTGAAAATGTGTGGTATTTGATTTCCTGTTCCTGCATTAATTAATCTGCTTAGGTAATGGCCTCTAGCTGCATTTTCACTGCTGCAGAAGACATGATTTTGTTCTTTTTATAGCTACAATAGTATTCCATGATATATATATATAATGCATATATTATATATGTATGTATATATAAAATATCTCTTTATCCAGTCCACTGTTGATGGGCATCCAGGTTGATTCCATGAATTTGCTATTGTGAATAGTGCTGTGATGAACACACAAGTGCATTTATCTTTTTGGTGTTTTGCCTGTGTTTTGAGGTCTTTGCCTTAAAATCGTTGCCTAGACAAATATCCTGAAGTGTTTTCTCTGCTTCTAGTTGTTTCATAGTTTCATGGCTTATATTTGTCTTTAATTGATCTTGAGTTGAGTTTTGTATATGGAGAGGTAGTGGAGTCCATTTTCATTCTTCCACATATGGATATAAAACATACTTAACATCATTTACTAATGAGGGTGTCCTTTTCCCAACGGATGTTCTTGATATCATTGTTGAACATCACTTGGCTGTAAATATATGGAATTATTTCTGCATTTGTTATTCTGTTAAATTAGTCTATATTTTCTTTTATACCAATACTATGTTGTTTTGGTTACTTAATCATTGTAATATATTTTCAAGTCAGGTAGTGTGGTCCCTCTAGGTTTGCTCTTTTTCCTCAGGATTGCTTTGGATATTTGGACTCCTTTTCGTTTCCATGTGAATTTTAGGATTGTTTCTATTTATATGAAAAATGATATTGGTATTTTGAAAAGGATTGTATTGAATCTGTAGAATATTTTGAGTAGTATGATCATTTCAGTGTTAGTTATTCCTATCCATGAGTATGGGATGCTTGTCCATTTATCTGTGTTCTCTTCCATTTTTGTCATCAGTAGTTTGTATGTGTCCTTGTAAAGGTTGTTAATCACTATGGTTACATGTATTTCTGTGTAATTTTTGTAGTATTTTAAATGGGATTACCATCTTGATAACTTTCTCAATAAGTTGGTTATTAGTGTCTAGAAATTCTACAGGGATTTGTATATTTTAGTTTCCTCCAACTTTTCTGAGTTTATTAGATCTAAGAGTTTTGGTGGGCATTAGATTTTCTAGATAAAAGATATCATTTGCCTAAATGAACAGTTTGACTTCCTCTTTTCCAATTTGGATGTATTTTATTTATTTCTCTTGCCTAACTGCTCTGGTTAGGACTTCTAGTACTATGTGGAATAAAAGTATTAGAGTTAAACTAAGCATCTTTGTCTTGTTCCAGTACCAAGAGGAAGAGCTTTCAGAATTTCTCCCATCTGATGTTAGCAGCTGTGGCAGAATCATATATGGCCTTTATTGTGTTGAAGTATGCTCCTTCTATGACTAGTTTATTGACCTTTCCCATTATGAAAAGAAGTTGAATGTAATCAAATGTTTTATATGCATCTATTGAGATGATCAGATGGGTTTTATCCTTTATTCCATTGGTGTAATGTATTATATTTATTGATTTACATATATTGAACCATCCTTTCATTTCTGGGATGAATTCTACTTGATCATGATGTATTTTCCTTTTAATGTGCTGTGTATTTGATTTTCTAGTATATTGTTGATTATTTTTGCAACTCTGTTCATTAGATATATTGACCTGTAGTTTTATTTATTTTTTACTTCTTTGCTGAATTTGGCAGTAGGGTAATACTGATCTCTTAGAACAAGTTAGGGAGAATTCACTCCTCTTCAGTTATTTGGAATAGTTTGAGGATAATTTGTGTTATTCTTTCTAAGTTTGGTAGAGTTCAACAGTGAAGCCACCCAGTTCTGAACTTTTTTTGTTTGATAGAAGATGTTTTTATTACCGAGAAAATTTCATTACTTGTGATTGATTTGTTAAAAGTTTTCTATTTCTTCCTGAATCATTTTTGGCAGGTTGTTTGTGTACAGGAATTTATCTTCTCGAGATTATCAATTTTGTTAATGTATAGTTGTTCATCATAGTCTGTGATGATCTTTTGTATTTCTATGGTATCTGTTGCAGTGTCTCCCTTTTCATTTCTGATTGTATTTTTTTGGATATTCTCCCTTTTTTCCCTTGGTTAATCTAGATAACAGATTACCGATTTTGTTTAGTTTTTGTTTTTTTTGGAAAAACTTTTGTTGAGGCTGGGCACAGTGGCTCATGCCTGCAAGCCCAGTACTTTGGGAGGCGAGGTGGACGGATCATGAGGTCAGGAGATCGAGACCATCCTGACTAACACGGTGAAACCCCGTCTCTGTAATGTAAAAATACAAAAAATTAGCTGGACGTGGTAGCGGGCACCTTTGTCCCAGGTACTCCAGAGGCTGAGGCAGGAGAATGGCATGAATCCAGGAGGTGGAGCTTGCAGTGAGCTGAGATCACGCCACTGCCCTCCAGTCTGGGTGACAGAGCGAGACTCTGTCTCAAGAAAAATAAATAAATAAAAAATAAAAACAAATAAAAAATAAAACTTGTTGATCTTTTGTGTTGTTTGTATGAGTTTCTATTTCATCAGTTCCGCTTGATCTTTATTAGTTTCTTTTTTTTTTTTTTTTTTTTTTTACTATTAAGGGTGGATTTGGTTTGTTCCTGTTTTCCTTGTTTCTTGTTTTGAAAGTTTCAAACAATCTAATATCATTAGATTGTTTGAAATCTTTCTTTTTATGTAGACTTTTATTACTACAAACTTTCCTTTCAGAACTGCTTTTGTTGTATCTCATATGTTTTGATATGTTGCATATTGATTTTTATTTGTTTCAAGACATTTTAAAATTTTCTCCTTAATATTTTCTTGGCCTAATGCTCATTTAGGCACATATTACTTCATTTGAATGTATTTGAACAGTTTCTAAAGTTCCTGTTTTTACTGATTCTGTATTTTATTTCACTGTGGTCAGAGACGATACTTAAGACTATTTAATTTTTCTTTCGATTTTTAAGACTTTTGTGTTCTAACACGGTCAGTCCTGGGGAATATTTCATGTGCTGATAAGAAGAACTTATATTCATGGAAGAAATGTTCTGTTAAGTGTCTGTTAGGTCCATTTGGTCTGATGTTCAGTTTAAATCCAATGTTTCTTTATTGATTTTCTGTTTAGATAATCTGTGTAATGCTTAGAGTGGGTTGCTGAAGTTCCCAACTATTAGAGTATTGCAACCTACCTCTCCCCTTAGATCTGGTAATATTTGCTTTGTATATCTGTAGACAATGGTGTTGAGTACATATATGCTTAAAATTGTCCTATTCTCTTGGTGTATTGTACTTTTATCATCATAGATTGACTTCTTTATTTTCAGTTTTTTTAACTTGAAGTCTATTTTATCTAACTATCACTTCTCCTGCTGCTTTTGACTTCCATTTGCATGGAATATTTTTTCCAAACCTTTATTTTCAGTCTATATGTATCTTTACAGGTGAGATGAGTTTCTTGTAAGCAGCATATAGATGAGTTATATTTTTAAATCCATTCAGCCAATCTATATCTTTTAAGTGGAAAGTTTAATCTGTTTATATTCAAGGTTATTAATATGAGATGGCTTATTCCTGCCATTTTATTAATTGGTTTCTGGCTGTTTTATGCATCTTTTGTTCCTTTCATCTATTTGCTTTTTATTGTGATTTGGCAGTTTCTATATTGGTAACATTTAAGTCCTCTGTCTTCCTTATTTGTTTGCTCTACTAGTTCATAATAAACTTTTGTGTATTTTTGTAATGGTAGATATCATCATTTCACTTCTGGTTGTAGGACTCCTTTCAGCATTTCTTGTAGGGCCAGTCTAATGGTGATGAGTTTCATCAGATTTTGCTTGTCAGGGAAATACTTAATTTTTCTTTGTGAAGAATTCCTTTATTGGGTATATTATTCCTGATTGGCAGATTTTTTTTCTTTTTTTAGACTTTGAATAAATCATCCTCTTCTCTCCTGTCCTGTAAGGTTTCTGTTAAGAAATCCACTGTTCATATGATGAGTTTTCATCATATGATGACTTTTGACAGTTTTATCAGATATAAGTATTACTACATATATCTGGGTGATATAGTGTTGGGTGCATATGTGTTTAGAATTGTTATATCTTCTTTCTAATTGGTCCCTTTATCATTATATAATGACCTTTTTTGTTTATTTTTACTGCAATGTAATGTACAGTAAGGAAGATCTTTTTGAATTTTGTCTCTTTGGGGATCTCTGAGCTTCCTGTGTTTGGCTGTCTAAATCTCTTTTTAGACTTGAGAAGTTTTCAGCTATTATTTTGTTAAATTGCTTACCTCTTCCTTTTGTTCTCTCTTTGCATTTGGGGGTCACAGGAAATTCAAATATTTGTTTCCCTTATCATGTGCCATATGTCACCTATTCTTTATTCATTCTTTTTCCCTCTGTCATCTTTATTTTTATCTGACTGGGTTGTTTCAAAAAATCTGTTTTCAAGTTCTGGATTTTTTAATTCTGCTTGATCTAGTTGATTGAAGCTTTCAAATATATTTTGTATTTTATTCAATGAATTATTCAGTTCTAAAATTTCTCTTAAGTTCTTTTTAATGATACCTATTTCAGTGATACATTTCTCATTCATATCATTAATTACTTTTTCTGATTTCTTTGTATTATTTGTGTTCTATCTCACTGAGCTTTTTTAAAATTGATATTTTGAATTCTTCTTCCAGGATTTCATAAATTTATTTTCCATAATAATTTGATGCTGGAGAATTACTGTGTTTATTTGGAGGCACAATCTTTCCTTTTATCATGTTTCTTGTGTCCTTACTTTGATATATGAACATCTGGTATATGAGTTGCTTTTCCCATTTTTGAAATTTGTTTTTTAGATGACTTTTTCCTAAAGATAAATCCATTATTTTGGTTATATTAGGAACATGGTGTTGCTTAGTTTGGATGATGTTGATCAGATTCTAGGTGCATGCATTGTGTGGTCTTCATATGATTTCTTCAGTTCTAAACAGTATTAGTATTGTTTCTTATTTCTCAATAGCTTTACCAACTAATTTTACATAGTATTCTAAATCTTTGTTGTCAACAATGTTTATAGCATCTTAACCAAAAGAAGATTCCATATCAAGAACCCACTTTCTTTGTTTATCCATTAGAAACCAGTATGTATACATTCAAGTTTTATTATGAGATTGCAGCAATTCAATCACATTTTCAGGCTCCATGTCTAATTCTATTACACTTGCTATTTTCACCACATCTGCAGTGACTTCCTCCACTGAAGTCCTGAAGCCATCAAAGTCATTCAATAAGGGTTAGGGTCGAATTCTTCCAAACTCCTGTTAATATTGATATTTTGTATTTCTATCATGAATAACACATTTTCTTAATGACATCTAGAATGGTGAATCCCTTCCAGAAGGTTTCCAATTTACTTTGCTCATATTCATCGAGGAATCAATATCTATGTTAGCGATGGCCTTATAAAATAAGTTTCTTATAAAAGACTTATAAATAAAAATTATTTCTTGATCCATGGGCTGCAAAATAGATGTTTGTAGACATTAAAATATTAATCTCTTTATGCATCCATCAGAGCTCTTGGATGATCAGGTGCATTGTCAATGAGCAGTAGTCCTTTGAAAGGAATCTTTTTTTCTGAGCAGTAAGTCTCAACAGTAGGCTTAAAATATTCAATAAACAATGCTTCCATCCAGGATTGTTGTTTTATTGATAGATTGCAGCCAGAGTAGATTTAGCATAATACTTAAGGGTTCTAGAATTGCTGGAATGGTAAATGTGCACTGGCTTCAAATTCAAGCTACCAACTGCATTAATCTTTAACAGTAAAGTCAGCCAATCCTTTGAAGCTAAGCATCATAGGCTCAAAATAAAGGAATGGAGAAAGATCTACTAAAAAAATGGAAAACAAAAAAAGAGCAAGGGTTGCAATCCTAGTCTCTGATAAAACAGACTTTAAACCATCAAAGATCAAAAGAGACAAAGAAGGCCATTACATAATGGCAAAGGGATCAATTCATCAGGAAGAGGTAACTATCTTAAATATATATGCACCCAATACAGGAGCACCCAGATTCATAAAGCAAATCCATAGAGACTTACAAAGAGACTTAGACTTTCATAAAATAATAATGGGAGAATTTAACACTCCACTGTCAACATTAGACAGATCAATGAGACAGAAAGTTAACAAGGATATCCAGGAATTGAAGTCAACTCTGCACCAAGCAGACCTAATAGACATCTACAGAACTCTCCACCCCAAATCAACAGACTATACATTCTTCTCAGCACCACATCACACTTATTCCAAAATTGACCACATAGTTGGAAGTAAAGCAC
>NW_016806076.1:11189-22552 GCF_001698545.2 Rhinopithecus bieti
CATATACACCATGGAATACTATGCAGCCATAAAAAATGATGAGTTCATGTCCTTTGTAGGGACATGGATGCAGCTGGAAACCATCATTCTCAGCAAACTATCCCAAGAACAGAAAACCAAACACCGCATGTTTTCACTCATAGGTGGGAATTGAACACTGAGAACACTTGGACGCAGGAAGGGGAACATCACACATCGGGGCCTGTTGTGGGGTGGGGGGAGTGGGGAGGGATTGCATTAGGAGATATACCTAATGTAAATGAGGAGTTGATGGGTGCAGCACACCAACATGGCACATGATACATATGTAACAAACCTGCCCATTGTGCACATGTACCCTAGAACTTAAAGTACAATAAAAAAGAAAAAAAATAGAGTTTGCATTCCTCTGTTCTCACAGATCTCTTGAGTCAACGTTCAAAAACTGTACCTTGCAGCTGCACTACTTTCTTAGTATCACTGTCTTAATTTTGGGGCTGTCAACCCCACTTATAAGAAACTTTCCCTGTTTTATACTATGATATTACAATCTAAAGCTGGAAATCTTTTTTCAAGTACATATGAAAAGTAAACAGATCATTTGTTAGTTTGGACTTCCATCATCACAGTAGTTCTTAACAAAACAATACTGATCAGACAATCTGTTTATTAATACAAGGTTTATTATGTGAAAGAACAGGGCTCAGAAACTGGAATAAAAGCAGCTAAATTCTCTAAGCACTGACTTAGCTGGTGGTACTTAGGAATTTAAAACTTTACATGTCCGTCTGCGTTGCTCTACTCCCTCCCTTCTGTCCTATCTCAAATATTTATTGGGTACTCTCATGTACCTAACTCAAGGATAGATGCTGGGGATACAGGGATGAATAGGACATGATCTCCACCTTTAAGAGTCCCTAGTATGTATCTAGGGAGAAAAAGAAGTAAATAAATAATAGCAATGCAGAGTGCATGCTGCAAATTATAAAAGAACTCTAAAAGGAATAGTCATAGGGTGGGAGAAGATGTAAAAGGGCAGGAAATTAGCTGAACCATGAGTGATGATCCTGTAGACTCAATTCCTTCTAGAGAGTACGGCAGCATTCTTCAGGAGAGGTGACTTGAAAATTGCTGTTGGTATAGGAAAAACGTCTGTTTGGCTGCTACCAAGGAATATCTGTTCTGCTTAGTGATGATGCACTGGGGCAAGGAGGAGGCAGAGATCTTAAAGGAAGAGTAGGGAGAGGTGTTGTTAATCTCTGAAACAACTCAGAATAATCCTTACAATTTAGCCTTTTATAGGACAATGGAATCAGATGTCCCTGATGTGGGCAGTCAAGGGCCAAATCAGTTTTATGTGTTAACAAAATCTCAAAGAGTGTGTTGGGGTCCATGAGGACTATAGTCACTTAAATTTATACTTATGTCTCTGAAGGAAGATACGTATAGACAAGAGGAAGCATAAAAGCAGTATTCTTGGGAAAGAATGCGATATTTCACTGTGTTAGGCTACTAGTCAAGACAGAGCTAGAGAAAAGAAATTAAAGCTGGTGAAATATATGGCATATATTGAAAAGTAGAGATCTGTATGTCCATTATTGATGGAAAACAAATATTTAAATATCCAGTGAGGGTAAAATCAACAGGAAATATTCTGCCTAGGACTCTTAAGTATTTTCTATAACAGCATCAAACTCTGCCCAACCAGGCAAAATACAGGAGCCAGATTTGCTGGAGAAGCATCAATGACTGCACAGCCAGGCAAAAGCCACAGGCTAAAATCATCTCCTAGGTAGTGCTTAAACTTTGAAAAGTTTACCAAAGTGAGCAGGTATAATTTTTAGGAGCAGTGGATACAAAACCCACGATTAGTGACAACAAGATTGACTTACAAGAGAGCAGAACCTTTCCAATAACTTTGTTTAGAAATTGAAAGCAAATTTTATTGGCCTCAGATTATTATGTTACAAAAGACAACTGAATAGAGCTGACTCAAAGAAATTAAAAGGTATCATATTTGTTCCATTTTATTCCTATTTTTACTATGTATCATAATTTGATGCAGTTTATCAGAACATGACATGAAAGATTTAGTGAACTGCACAACAAATGAAAAGAAGAAAAAAGCTGTATGTATTCTGTATTCTTATAGACACTTGTATTATTATTTTTTAATTCAATCAATCACCATTCACCACACCTGCCTTTCTTAATCAAGTTTTTTGAGATATAATTTAGGTACAGTGTAATTCACCCTTGTCAGGTCTTTATGTACTAATTTTGATAAATTACTTTTTAGAACAAAGAAATATCACAATATTAAAAATTTCTGCATAAAGAAAAAGTAATCATACTTCAAGTATGTATTATTCAATATTTCAAACACTTTGTCACATTCTACATAATTTTTATTAAGAAATAAAATTTTATTAAGAAATAAATACACCATTCAGCTTCTAACTACAATTCATAAAATACTTCACATTTAACTATAATTTTGTTGCTTGAAGATAATCTAGAGAATTTTTTCCACTTAATAAACAGTAAACATATTTTCTCTTAGTTATGATTTTCCTTTTTTAAAATAATTTAAACTTTTGTTTTAGATTCAAGGGTTACATGAGCAGGTTTGTTATATGGGGGAAAATTTTTTAAAAAGGTTCATATGTAATACAAGAAGCTCTGGAGAAGGAACTAGACTTCAAACTATGAGATAGTTTTTCTAATTTAACTATTTTCATAATCTTCATGTTAAGAAACAGCTGGGGCAATTTATCTGTCACAGAAAAAGCCAAGTGGTCCCAGAAAAAGCTTTCTTGTGTTAGTGGCTGGCAAGAGNTTTGTTATATGGGGAAAATTTTTTAAAAGGTTCATATGTAATACAAGAAGCTCTGGAGAAGGAACTAGACTTCAAACTATGAGATAGTTTTCTAATTTAACTATTTTCATAATCTTCATGTTAAGAAACAGCTGGGGCAATTTATCTGTCACAGAAAAGCCAAGTGGTCCCAGAAAAGCTTTCTTGTGTTAGTGGCTGGCAAGAGTTATTACCTGATTATAAATATTTTTTAAAAAGGAATATATAACAAGAAAGGAACTTTGGCTCATTGATGCTTTTATAGATTCTCTTCAAATAACACTTCCTTAGTGGCTAAGTCAAGCACAGTGCTAAGATAGAAATTACACAACAATCAACAAAGAGTACAGTTTTGTATCCTTTAGGCCTTACCATTCATGGTAGCGTTACATATGTAAATAATTATAGAACAATATGATATGTCTGTAAGACGGTTATGTCCAGAGTGTTACTGTAATAGTGTTATGAGGTATAGTCTAAAGGAAGTCAACACTCAGCAAATCTCTGTTTAGAAAATCAAACTAGCAAAATCTTCAAAGTACAACTAAATACATTCTGGGAAATTCACATTAACTTAATTGCTCAGAAAATAATGCAAATAGGAGAAGAACAACTTAGGATGCCTATGTTAATACACACTTTTTAAAAAGTAGTTCTTGTAGCCTTTTAAGATAGCTGTCGAGTGGCACCTGGCACTCACTTTCTCTACAAAGCGGGAGCAAAAACAGTCATCAAATAGAGTGTCTAACAGAGAACAATGGGATGCAGCAGGGCAATGACAGAGAACCTCTAAAGCATGGAAAGAGAAAGAAGTAAAGAAGCAAAGAAGACAGCCTGGCCAGGATTGGCATGGAGCCAGAAGGCACTCTCCATTGTGGGAAAAATATCTTTTTCCAAGGACATCCCCATTGCAGGCTCCTGCCATCCCAGCCATGGAAGAGTTCTTAAGCCCTTGTGGGTCCTGAGACTAACAGGTAAAGTTTCCTGGAATCCACGCAATTCCATTGTTACAGGGAGGGAGTTTGTACTGGGTCCCACACCCTCTCCAAGATCCAAACAGATGCAGCCTGGAGCCATTTGGAGAGTCCAGCTCCCACCAAACTAGATACTGTTTAGGGCCCAACAGCCCCTCTATCTCCACATCACTGAAGTCCTACTGACATCATCCTACATTTATCCAGAGAGCTGCAGTGACATAAGGCCAGCTGGACTGAGTGGAGGGGCTAGTTCTCAAGCATTCTCACCCATGTAGTGTCCTATAGCCCAGGAAATGGGCTGCCTCCAGGACAGAGAGAGTAATAGAATGCACTCATTACAGCCTGAGAGCCACCTGCTTGAGACTGATGCCAATGACAGTAACCCCGCCCCTTTCAGCAGTAGGGCCAGAGAACACCTGCATACACCCTAAGAAGGTTCTGGAACAAGACTATACCACCAACTGTCACCACTTCCAAGGTCTGAAAATGCCATCTGGAGATCCAGGCATAAACGTGCCCTACCCAAGTCAGCCCACGCCCATGTGCACCACTTGGGGATAGGATTACCCTGCCAACAGCCTCTTGCAGTAGCACCTATGCATAATGTCTAGAAGCCTGGAGATCAAGCTGACCTTACCACTACTGGCAGCACTCAATAGGGAAGCCTGAGGAAAGGTTGCCTTTACCACCATGGCTGCTGGCAATGACATGCAAACACCATCATGGGGAGGAGGGGGTGGCTTGCACAGACTACCATTACCACCACAGCCACTATGTACACCACTCAAAGGTCTGAGGACATGCCTGTCCACCCAGTCCACCACTGCTACTGACAACACACAAGCAATATGCCTGGAAGTCCAAGGACTGGCTCACCCAGACGTATTACCACTGGTGTCAGTGGACACTGCCTGGGGGCCTGAGAACTGGCAAACCTATGCCCAAGGACCTGCCTTCCTGATGATCCTGACCCCAGCAAAGTCTCACCACAGCATCCACTAACAACTGCAGCCCAAGCAAATGAGGAAGACACAGACAAATTTGACACTGATTACAGCCGCCTCAAATCATACAAAATCTAACCTACTGTGCATACCCACATTCAAAGCAAAATCATCTTATTGAATCAACATTATAGATACATCAATAAAAAAGTCTTTCCCTACAAAAATCAATCCATAAAACTTGAAAAAGCAACTGTTGTACCATGCACACACATTTCAATGTAAGGACATGAAAATATGAAAAAGCAAGGAAACATGACAATTTCAAAGGAACACAATAATTCTTCATTAAAAGATCCCAACAAAAAGGAAATCCATGAAATGACTGAAAAAAAAATTCAAAATAATAATATTGAAGAAAGAGTGAGACACAAGAGAGCAAAGATTAAACTACACAAAAAAGTCAGGAAAACAACACATGATCTAAAAGAGAAATTCAGAAGAGATAGATATCATCAGAACAGAAATCAAACTGAAATACTGGAACTAGAGATTTCAATAAATAAAATTAAATCACAAAAGACATCTTCAACAATAGACTTCATAAGCAAAATAATCGTTGAACTTGAAGATAACCTGTCTGATAAAAAAAGAGAAAGAAAAAGAGAAAAAGAATGAAGAAAGCATATATGATATAAGAGACACCAGAAAGTGAAGAAATATATGAATTTTCAGTGCTGTAGAAGGTGAAAAGGGCAAAATAATAGAAAACATATTTAACAAATTAATAGCAGAAAACTTCCCAAGTCTTGCAAGAGGCACAGACATCCAAATACAAGGAGCTCAAAGAATCCCAAAAAGACTCAACTCAGAAAATTCATTTCCAGTGCATGTTAGAGTAAGACTGTCAAAAGTAAGAGACAAAGAGAGAATTCTAAAAACAGCAAGAAAGAAGTATCTGTATTAGTTCATTTTCATGCTGCTATAAAGAAAGGCTTGAGCTTGGATAATTTTTAAAGGAAAGAGGTTTAACTGACTTACAGTTCTGCAGGGCTGAGGAGGCCTCAGAAAACTTACAATCATGGTGGAAGGGGAAGTGAACATGTCTTTCTTTACATGGCAGCAGGAAGAAGAAGTGCCAAACAAAGGACGAAAAGCTCCTTATAAAGCCATCAGATCTTGTGAGAACTCATTCACTATCACAAGAACAGCATAAGGGTAACCACCATCATCATCCAATTGCCTCCCACTGGGTCCCTCACACAACACGTGGGAAATGTGGGAACTATAATTCAAGATTAGATTTGGGTGAGGACACAGCCAAACAATATCATCCCACCCCAGCCCCTCATAATCTCATGTCCTCACATTTCAAAACAAAATCATGCCCTTCCAATAGTCCCCAAAAGTCTTAACTCATTCTAGCATTAACCCTAAAGTCCAAGTTCAAAGTCTCATCTGAGACAAGGCAAGTCACTTCTCTCTCTGAGCCTGTAATATCAAAAGTAAGTTAGTAACTTCCTGTAAGCAATGGGGATACAGGCATTGGGTAAATATGCCTGTTCCAAATGGAAGAAATTGGCCAAAACAAAGTTGCTACAGGCCCCATGCAAATCCGAAATCCAATACATCAGCCATTAAAGTTCCAAAATGATCTCTTTTGACTCCATGTCTCATATCCAAGTCACACTGATGCCAGAGGTGGGCTCCCATGGTCTTGGGCAGTTCTGCCCCTGTGGCTTTCAGGGTATAGCCCCCCTCCCAGCTGCTTTCATGGGCTGGTGTTCAGTGTCTGCAGCTTTTCCAGGCACACAGTACAAGTTGTCAGTGGATCTATTATTCTGGGGTCTGGAGGATGCTGGCCCACTTCTGACAGTTCCCCTAGGTAGTGCCCCAGTGGAGACTCTATATGGGACTGCAACCCCACATTTCCCTTCCACACTGTGCTAGCATAGGTTCTCAAAGAGGGCTCTGCCCCTGCAGCTAACTTCTTCTTGGACATCCAAGCATTTCCATACATGCTCTGAAATGTAGGCAGAGGTTCCCAAACTCCAATTCTTGACTTCTGTGTACCCACAGGCACAACCCCAAGTGTAAGCCTCCAAGTCTTGGGGCTTACACCCTCTGAAGCAATGGCCTGAGTTGTACCTTGGCCCCTTTTAGCCACAGCTAGAGCTAAAGCAGCAGGGACACAGAGCACTATGTTCCGAGGCTGCATAAAGCGGGGGCCGGCGGGGGGGGGGGGGGCCCTGGGCCCGGCCCACAAAACCATTTTCTCTTCTAGGACTCCAGGCCTGTGATGGGAGTGGCTGCCATGATGGTCTCAACATGCCTCTGGAGACATTTTCCCCATTGTCTTGGCAATTAGCATCTGGCTCCTTGCTGCTTATGCAAACTTCTGTAGCCAGCTTGAATTTCCCCCCAGAAAATGTTTTTAACTTTTTCCACTGCATTGTCAGGCTGCAAATTTTCTAAACTTTATGCTCTGTCGCCTCTTGAATGCTTTGCTGCTGAGAAATATCTTTCACCAGATGCCCTAAATTATCTCTCTCAAATTCAAAGTTCCACAGATCTCTAGGACTGGGGCAAAATGCTGCCAGTCTCTTTGCTAAAGAATAGCAAGAGTCATCTTTGCTCCAGCTCCCAAGAAGTTCCTCATTTCCATATAAGACCACTTTAGCCTGAACTTCATGCCCATATCATTATCAGCATTTTGGTCAAAACCATTCAACAAATCTCTAGGAAATTCCAAACTTTCCCACATCTTCCTGTCTTCTCAGCCCTCCAAACTGTTCCAACCTCTGCTGTTACCCAGTTCCAAAGTTGCTGACACATTTTCAGGTGGGGACAACAGCAGATACCACAGAGACTGAGGTGATTTACAACAGTATCCCACTCTCTGTGGTATCAATTTATGTTTGAGTGCTGCTACGAAGAAATACCTGAGACTGAGTAATTTATAAAGGAAAGAGGTTTAATTGACTCACAGTTCTACAGGGCTGAAGAGGCCTCACAAAACTTATAATCACGGAGGAAAGGGAAGCACATATGTACTTTACATGACAGTTGGAAGTAGAAGTGGTGAGCAAAGGGGAAAAAGCCCCTTATAATGCCATAAGATCTCATGAGAATTCACTCACTATCACTACAACAACATAAGGGTAACTACCCCCATGATTCAATTATTTCCCACTGGGTACCTCCCACAACACACTGGGATTGTGGGAACTACAATTCAAGATGAGATTTGGGTGAGAATACAGCCAAGTCATATTAGTATCAAATCTCATATAAAGATATTCCCAATAGACTAAGAATGGATTTATCAGCAGAAACTTTAAGGGCCAGAAGAGAATGGGATAATATATTCAAAGCATTGAAAACAAAAATCTGTCAGCCAAGAATATTATGCCCATTGGTTATCCTTCCAAAGTAAAGGAGAAACAGTCTTTCCCAGATAAATACTGAGGGAATTCATCACCAGTAGACTAGCTCTACAAGAAACACTAAGGCAGTCCTTCATCCGGAAGCAAAAGGACAATATACATCACCATGGAAACAGAAGGTATTAAACTCAGGGTACAGCAAATGCAAAAATAAGAAAAAAAAGGAGTCAAATATTGCTATTACAGAAAGTCAGGAAACCATAATGACAAACAGTAAGAGAAAAAAAAAAAGAAAGAAAAAGGATATACAAAAAAATTGGAAAACAATTAATAAAGTGACAGGAGTAAGTCCTCGTCTATCAATAATATTCTCAAATGTCAACAGAATAAATTCTCCATTTAGGAGATATAGCCTGGTTGAACTGATTTTAAAATATTACCAAACTATAGGCTGCATACAAAAAGTTCACTTCGCTTTCAAAGATGCATACAAAGTGAAGGAATGAAAAAGATATTTCATGCAAATGGAAACCAAAGCAAATAGAAGTACTTATAACTGTATCAGACAAAATAAACTTTAAATCAAAAAGTATAAAAGGAGATGAAGACAGTAATTATATAATAATAAAGGAATGAATTCAGGAAGATAATATAATAATTCTAAATACACATGCAACCAACACTGAAGCATCCAGATATATAAAGCAATACCAGTAGATCTAAAGAGACAGACAGTCCAATACATTAACAGTTGGCGATTCCAACATCCCCTTCCTAGCATTAGACAGATAATTTAGAAAGAAAATCAACTAAGAAAAACAATCTGACCAATAGACCAAATGAACCTAACATTTATTTGAGGAATATTTTATCCAACAGCTACAGATACACATTATACTTACCAGCACATAGAACATTCTCTAGGATGGAATATACATTAGGTCACAAAACAAGTCTCAACAAAATTTTAAACGTCAATATTATATTTAATATTTTCTCAGACAACAGTGTAATAAAACTAGAAATAAATAATAAGAGGCCAGGCATGATGGCTGTTGCCTATAATCCCAGCAATTTGGGAGGCCGGGGGGTAGATCATCTGAGGTCAGGAGTTCAAGACCAGCGTGGTCAACTTTGTGAAAACCTGTCCCTACTAAAAGTACAAAAATTAGCTGGGCGTGGTGGCAGGTGCCTGTAATTCCAACTACTCAGGAGGCTAAGGCAGGAGAATTGCTTGATCCCAGAAGGTGGAAGTTGCAGTGAGCTGAGATCGGGCCACTGCACTCCACTCCAGCCTGGGTGACAAAAGTGAGACACCATCTCAAAAAAGAAAAAAAAAATGAAAAGAAAAGAAAGAAATAGAAAAAGCCCAGAGCCAGATGGCCGAATCGGAACAGCTCCAGCCTCCAGCTCCCAGCGCAAGCAACACAGAAGACGGGTGATTTCTGCATTTTCAACTGAGGTACTGGGTTCATCTCACTGAGGAGTGCCGAAAAATCGGTGCTGGTCAGCTGCTGCAGGCCAACCAGTGAGAGCTGAAGCAGGGCGACGCATCGCCTCACCTGGGAAGTGCAAGGGGGAAGGGAATCCCTTTTCCTAGCCAAGGGAAACTGAGACACACAACACCGGGAAAATCGGGTAACTCCCACCCTCATACTGTGCTTTACCAAGGGTCTTAGCAAACGGCACACCAGGAGATTATATCCAACACCCGGCCGGGAGGGTCCCACGCCCAAGGAGCCTCCCTCATTGCTAGCACAGCAGTCTGAGATCTAAATGCAAGACAGCAGCGAGGCTGGGGGGGGCGCCCGCAACTGCTGAGGCTGAAGTACATAAACAAGGCCTACTGTAAGCTCGAACTGCGTGGAGCCCACCACACTCAAGGAGGCCTGCCTGTCTCTGTAGACTCTACCTCTGGGGACAGGACATAGCTAAACAAAAAGCAGCAGAAACCTATACAGATGTAAATGACCCTGTCTGACAGCTTTGAAGAGAGCAGTGGATCTTCCAGCATGGAGGTTGAGATCTGAGAATGGACAGACTGCCTGCTCAAGTGGGTCCCTGACCCCTGAGTAGCCTAACTGGGAGATATCGCCCACTAGGGGCAGACGAACACCTCACACCTCCCACGGCGGGGTACACTCCGGAGATGAAGCTTCCAGAGCAAGAATCAGAAAGCAACACTCGCTGTTCAGCAATATTCTATCTTCTGCAGCCTCTGCTGCTGATACCCAGGCAAACAGAGTCTGGAGTGGACCTCAAGCAATACCCAACAAACAGCTGAGGGTCCTGACTGTTAGAAGGAAAACAAACAAACAGAAAGGACACCCAAACCAAAACCCCATCAGTATGTCACCATCATCAAAGACCAAAGGCAGATAAAACCACAAAGATGGGGAAAAAGCAGGGAAGAAAAGCTGGAAATTCAAAAAATCAGAGTGCCTCTCCCCCTCCAAAGGAATGCAGCTCATCATCAGTAATGGATCAAAAACCTGGATGGAGAATGACTTTGAAGCGTTGAGAGAAGAAGGCTTCAGTCGATCAAATTTCTCAGAGCTAAACGAGGAACTACGTACCCAGTGCAAAGAAATTAAAAATCTTGAAAAAAGGATGGAAGAATGGATAACTGGAATAATCAATGCAGACAAGGCCATAAATGAACTGATACAGATAAAAGCCATGATACGAGAACTACGTAACAAATGCACAAGCTTCAGTAACCGACTCGATCAACTGGAAGAAAGAGTATCAATGATTGAAGATCAAATGAATGAAAGGAAGCAAGAAGAGAAGTGTAAAGAAAAAAAGGAAAAAGAAATGAACAAAGCCTCCAAGAAATATGGGATTATGTGAAAAGACCAAATCTACATCTGATTGGGGTGCCTGAAAGTGAGGGGGAAAATGGAACCAAGTTGGAAAACACTCTTCAGGATATCATCCAGGAGAACTGACCCAACCTAGTAGGGCAGGCCAACATTCAAATTCAGGAAATACAGAGAACACCAGAAAGATACTCCTCGAGAAGAGCAACTCCAAGACACATAATTATCAGATTCACCAAAGTTGAAATGAAGGAAAAACTGTTAAGGGCAGCCAGAGAGAAAGGTCAGGTTACACACAAAGGGAAGCCCATCAGACTAACAACAGATCTCTCAGCAGAAACTCTCCAAGCCAAAAGAGAATAGGGGCCAATATTCAACATTCTTAAAGAAAAGAATTC
>NW_016806076.1:25730-27112 GCF_001698545.2 Rhinopithecus bieti
TGATGGGTGCTGACGTGTTGATGGGTGCAGCACACCAACATGACACATGTATACATATGTAACAAACCCTCACGTTGACAACATGTACCCTAGAACTTAAAGTATATAAAAAAAAGAAATAAATAAAAAGTGGATATTTGGAAATTGTACAAATAAATATAAATTAAACAACATGACCATGAATGACCATGGGGTCAATGAAACAATTAAGAAGGAAAAATAAAAAGACCTCTTGATACAAAATAAAACGGAAACACAACATACTATGAGATACCAATAAGATTCTGCAAAGGCAGTGCTCAGAGAGAAGCTTAAAGCAATAAATGTTTACCTCAAAAATTAGAAAAATTTCAAATAAACAACATAACAATAAACACCAAGGAACTAAAAAAGAAAGAACAAACCAAATCCAAAATTAGTTGACAAAAAGAAGTAATAAGAAATAGAGCAGAACTAAATGAAATGGAGACTGAAAAAATACAAAGGATAAATTAATCTAAAACTTAGATTTGTGAGAAGATAAACTAAATATATAAACCATTAGCTGGGCAACCAAAAAAGGGAAGAAGAGAGAAGACCCAAATAAAATCAATATGAAAATGAAGACATTAAAACCAATACCACAGAAATACAAAACCCCATTAAATATTAATATAAACAATTATACAGTAACAGGGCTCGGTGCAGTTGCTCATGTCTGTAATCCCAGCACTTTGGGAGGCCAAGGTGGGCAGATCACTTCAGGTTGGGAGTTCAAGACCAGCCTGGCCAACATAGTGAAACCCCATCTCTACTAAAAATACAAAACAATTAGCCAGCCATCGTGGTGGGTGCCTGTAATTCCAGCTACTTGGGAGGCTGAAGCAGGAGAATCGCTTGAACCTGAAAGGCAGAGGTTGCAGTAAGCCAAGCTTACAGCACTGCACCCCAGCCTGGGCAAGAGAGTGAGACTCCATATCACAAAAACAAAACAAAACAAAACAAAACAAACAAAAAAACTGGAAAATCTAAAAGAAATGGGTCAATTCTTGGACACATATAACCTACCAAGATTGACTTGGGAAGACACAGAAAACATGAGCAAAGCAATAATGAGTAACAAGATTGAATCAGTAAAGCCTCTCAACAAAGAAAAGCGCAGGACTAATGGCACTACTGATGAGTTCTGTCAAACTTATTAGAAGAACTAACATGAATTCTTCTCAAATATTCCAAAAAAGTTGAGGAGGAGGGATTCTTCCTAACTCATTATATTATTCCAGTATTACTCTCATAGAAAATAACAGATAAGGAAACAATTATAAAAAGAAAACTATAGACCAATATCCCTGATGAACATAAATGCAAAATTTTCTTTTTTTTTAATTTTATTTATTTATTTA
>NW_016806076.1:27597-32597 GCF_001698545.2 Rhinopithecus bieti
ATAAATGCAAAATTTTTCTTTTTTTTTAATTTTATTTATTTATTTATTTTTTTTATTTTATGGTCATTTCCCATTTATTATGCCAGGTAACATTGATTTTTATTTTACAGTGGTGACATAAGGTTTTGTTTTAAAATAAATTTAAATAAAACATATATGCATTCAAGAAAACTATTGAATATACAATAGTATGGGTGATATGGTATGCTAGATGTCAAAAGTCTAGCAAACCAAATCTAACAGCACATCAAAGTGGTAATACACCATAATCAGATCCTAGAGATGTAAAAATAGTGCAACATATACAAATCAATAAACAAGATACATTATATCAACAGAATGAGGGAAAAAGTTATAATCTTAGATTCAGAAAAAGCATTTGGTAAAATTTAACATCCTCTCCTGATAAAAATTCTCAAGAAAGTAGGCAAAGAAGGAATATACCTCAATATAATAAAGGCCATATACAAAAACCCACAGCTAACACCATACTGGACTGGGAGAAGCTGAAAACCTTTCCTTTAATAACTGGAACAAGACAAAGATGCCCACTTTAACTATACCTATTCAACACAGTACTGGAAATCCTAGGCAGAGCAATCAGACAAGGAAGAAATAAAATGCATTTCAGTATAGTTGAAGGATACAAATCAACGTGCAAAAGTCATTATCTTGGCCAGATGCGATAGCTATACCTATACCTATAATCTCAGCACTTTGGGAGGCTGACGCAAGTGGATTGCTTGAGCCGTGCAGTTTGAGACTAGCCTGGGCAACATGGCAAAATCTCATCTCTACAAAAAACACAAAAATAAAAATTAGCTGGGCATAGTGGTGCATGCCTGTAGTCCCAGCTACCTGGGAGGCTGAAGTGAGAGAATTGCTTGAGCCTGGAAGGTTGAGGCTGCAGTAAGCTATGACTGCACCACTGTGCTCTAGCCTGGGTGACGCAGTTAGCCCCATCTCAAAATTTTTTTAAAAAGTCACTAGTATTTCTATACAGTAAAAACAACTATTTGAAAAAGAAATCAAGAAAGCAATCCCATTTAAATAGCCACACACAAAACACCTGGGAATAAATCTAACCATAGAGGTGAAAAAACTCTACAAGGAAAATTAACACTTCTGATGAAAGCAATGGAAGAGGATACAAACATATGGAAAAACATCCCATGCTCAGGGATTGGAAGAGTCAATCTTGTTAAGATGACCATGCTACTCAAAGTAATATAAAGATACAATGCAATGCCTATAAAAATACCAAAGACACTCTCCAAAGAAATAGAAAAAACAATTCTAATATTTGTATACAACCACAAATGAACCCAAATAACCAATTCAATCCTTAGCAAAAAGTACAAAACTGGAAGCATCACACTACCTGGCTTCAAAATATACTATTGCACATGTACCCTAGAACTTAAAATATAATAAATAAATAAATAAATAAATAAGTAAATAAATAAACTACATGACTATAGTAACCAAACCAGCATGGTATTGGTATAAAAACAGGCACATCCACCAAAGTAACAGAATAGAGAACCTAGAAACAAATGCATGTATTTACAGCCAACTGATTTTCAACAAAGGTATCAGAAACACACATTGGGAAAAAGACACTCACTTCAATAAATGGGGCTGAGACAACTGGATATCCAAAGGGAAAAATAATGAAACCAAACCCCTGTCTCTCATGATGTATAAAAATCAACTCAAAACAGATTGAAGATTTACATGTAAGAGCCCAAATTATAGAACTACTAGAAGAAAACAGGGGAACTGCTTCAGGATATTGGTATAGACAATGATTTTACTGCTATAAATTCAAAATGACAAGCAACAAAAACAGAAATAGACACATATTACTATTACACTAAACTAAAAAGCTTCTGCACAACAAAGGAAAAATCAACAGAGTGAAGGAACAACCTGTTAAATGTGGGAAAATATTTGCAAACTGTTCATCTGACAAGGAACGAATATCCAGAATACACAAAGAATTTCAAGAAGTCAACACCAAAAATAAAAAATATAATTAAAAAGTGGGAAAGGAATTTGAATAATTTCTCTAGAGAATACGTACAAGTGGGCAATAGGTATAAGGAAAAATACTCAACATCATTAGTCATAAGGGAAGTGAATACAAAAACAAAATGAGATATCATCTCACTTAGTATTACAATGGCTATTATCCAAAAGACAAAAAATAACAACTGTTGGTGAGGATGCAGAGGAAAATAACTGTTGGGGAGGGAATGTAGATCTGGATAGTCATTATGGAAAACAGTATGGAAGTTTCTAACAAAACCTTAAAGTACAACTACCAGGCAATCCTGCAATACCATTACCAAGTATTTATCCAAAGAAAGGAAATCAGTATATCAAATATACACATGCGCCCCCACTGTTCATTGTAGCACTATTCACCGTAGCCAACATACTGAATAAAACAAACTGTCCATCAATAAACGAATAAACAAAGACAATGTGATATATATATATATATATATATATCTCACACAAAAGCATTTCACTGTGAATATATGTATATAAACATGCACACACACACAATAGTATTGTTCAATTAAAAAAAAATCCTGTCATTTGCAGCAAAGTGTCATTTGCAGATGGAATTGAAGGTCATTATGTCATGTGAAGTAAGCCAGGCAGAGAAGACAAACATTGCAGATTGTCACTCCTATGTGTGAGCTAAAAAAGTTTCTCCCATGAAGGTAGAGATTAGAATATTTACTAGAGGCTCACGGCGGGGGTGGGAGAGTTGGAGATGAAGACAAGTTCCTTAATGTTTACATACAGTTAGAAAACGTAAGTTCTTGTGTTCCATAGCACTGTAGGGTGACTATAATTAACAATAATTTATTATATATTTCAAAATGGCTAGAAGATGAGAAATGTTCCCCACACAAAGAAATGATAAATGTTTGAGATGAGGCATATCCTAAATACTTTGATTTGATCATTACACATCATATTCAAAATATTACACATACTCCATAAATATGTGCAATTGTGCATACATTAAAAAAAGACACTACTAAAAAAGCTCTTCTCATCTTTTTTCAGATACATCTGGTAAAACTAATATCATGTATTCTGAGAAACTATCTACATTTGTGAGATGGATCAACTAATCTACTCAACCAATGCATGTATGAACCTGGACATATGCTTTATAAGCGATTATTTTCTGGAAAAAAATATCCATAGTAAGTTCACTAACATTAGTTAATATCAAAGATAGATCTCAAATAAAAATTGAGCACATTTTAAAAGTACTTGTATTTTTTCTTAATTTTAGTCTGAAATTTTAATAAATTTTACATTTTTGGGGAACTAAATTAGAAGAGTGTTACATTCTTTCTTCAAATTAACGTCCCAATATATTGTCTGGATTGATATAAAAATGACATTAAGAACTTTACATAAGGTATTTAATACTACAACGAAAATCCTCTAAATACTCCAAGAAAGTGGTTTCAGCAGAATAAAAATATTTTATATAAATGCTTTTTCATACTGTAATTCATTGTTTCATATGTAAAGAAATGCAATTCCTTGTAAAATGTTCCACTTATTGGGAACAAAGCCCACTTATCTGGATGTCTAGTTTCTAAAGGTCAAGCATCTGGTAATTTGTAGGCCCTGAGACACTGAAAAGGCTTCCACTAAACCTTCCTGGCAGACTACAGGAAGTAGTCTATGCAGGGAAGTCACTGATACCTCTCAACTCACATCAGAGCTAATTCATATCCTCTCAACCCCCATCAGAGCTAATTCTAATGGTAAGAAGGTCAGAGGACAAAATGCTACCAAAGGAGATTCCTAAAGGTGAAAATTGAGAGCAAAGAGTAACATACAACTCCAACATTAAACTTTCTGGGTCTTTTAGAGTGGGAAGGACTCTCAATATACTTGCATCACCTCCAAGAATATAATTATGACACAATTCAAAAACAGATGATTATTCTGAAAAATGTGGGAATGATGGAGATTGAGTATAATCATGTGCTTGATGATCCAATCAATCATGGCTATTTAAAACACTAATAATTCTGTGAACCACCAGGTTTGGTGTAGTTATCTGGTTAGTGAACACACTGATATACCGGGAGGGTGATGCACTCTGATTCCACGGGAAGATAGCACATAAGCATTGGGTTCAGGACTCTTCCAGACCTCACTTTATGTGTTTCTTATTTGGCAGATCTTGATTTATGCACATGGTTTCCTGAGTTCTGTAGGTCACTCTAGCAAATTATTGACTTAAAGGAAATCACAGGAACTCTCCCATATTTGAATCCATCTGTTCAGAAATGTAGGTGGCTTGGAAACCTCTGAACTTGCAGTTGGCAAGAAGTGAGAGTAATCTTATCAGTAACTGCGCCTGTAACCTATAGTGCCTGCACTAATTCCAGGTGGTTACCATCATAACTGAATTGAATTGGAATACGCTAATGTGTCTGGAAATTGAGTTAAATTATGGAATGTATGCAAATGACCTAAGGAAGTCACAAAAATATAAATTTCACAAGAATTTCCCCTTATATTTCATACTTTCATGACCTCATATAATACTGTTCAATTAGCTACCCCTAGATGTCTAAGACACTCACTTTTTCCAGCTCATAATCATTCAATTAATACAGAAGATGGCACAGGCTGTCCAAAAAATAGATGCTCATAAGCATCAAAGGTGTGAGGAAGGGAGAGACATAACCAACAGATAAGGAGCATATTTAAATAGACGTACCCCTGTGTTTTCCATTGAAACCCAGATGCAAGGGCAGCAGCATATAGCTAACCAAGTGGAAAATGCAACTAGCTATGTGTTTGTATGTATGGTTTCCACAAATTTGACCTAGGCAGTTATTCAGAATATAGAATGAATCAGAAGTCATTAGAAACACTTAAATGTTGATTTGCAATACTTCTATATAATAAAATGAAATTTTGAAAAGGTATACTTTGTCCAGAAT
>NW_016806076.1:33868-63941 GCF_001698545.2 Rhinopithecus bieti
CAGCCCTTTGTCAGATGAGTAGATTGCAAAAATTTTCTCCCATTCTGTAGGTTGCCTGTTCACTCTGATGGTAGTTTCTTTTGCTGTGCAGAAGCTCTTTAGTTTAATTAGATCCCATTTGTCAATTTTGGCTTTTGTTGCCATTGCTTTTGGTGTTTTAGATATGAAGTCCTTGCTGATGTCTATGTCCTGAATGGTATTGCCTAGGTTTTCCTCTAGGGTTTGTATGGTTTTAGGTCTAACATTTAAGTTTTTAATCCATCGTGAATAATTGTTGTATAAGGTGTAAGGAAGGGATCCAGTTTCAGCTTTCTACATATGGCTAGCCAGTTTTCTCAGCACCATTTATTAAATAGGGAATCCTTTCCCCATTTCTTGTTTTTGTCAGGTTTGTCAAAGATCAGATGGTTGTAGATGTGTGGTGTTATTTCTGAGGGCTCTGTTCTGTTCCACTGGTCTATATCTCTGTTTTGCTATCAGTACCATGCTGTTTTGGTTACTGTAGCCTTGTAGTATAGTTTGAAGTCAGGTAGTGTGATTCCTCCAGCTTTGTTCTTTTGGCTTAGGACTGTCTTGGCAATGTGGCCTCTTTTTTGGTTCCATATGAACTTTAAAGTAGTTTTTTCCAATTCTGTGAAGAAAGTCATTGGTAGCTTGATAGTGATGGTATTGAATCTATAAATTACCTTGGGCAGTATGGCCATTTTCATGATATTGATTCTTCCTATCCATGAGCATGGAATATTCTTCCATTTGTTTGTGTCCTCTTTTATTTCATTGAGCAGTGGTTTGTAGTTCTCCTTGAAGAAGTTTATACAAAATGGCATAAATACAAAGTCGTATCAGTGATTAAAAAATACCCACAATACACGGTGAAACCCCATCTCTACCAAAAATACAAAAAAAATTAGGTGGCCATGGTGGTGGGCACCTGTAGTCCAAGCTACTCTGGAGGCCGAGGCAGGAGCATGACATGAGCCCGGGAGGCAGAGCTTGCAGTGAGCCAAGATCGTGCCACTGCACTCCAGCCTGGGCAACAGAGTGAGACTCTATCTCCCCAAAAAAAAAAAAAAAAAAAAAAAAAAAATCCCCACAATAATACATTCAAGAGAGACAAATACAGTTCTTGCCATCATAAGGCTTATATATTGGTAATGTGGACAGACAGTAAATGAGTAACTGTGTAAATAATTAAGTTCTACGATGGAAAAATGCAGAATTCTCTGATAGAACTCCACTTATTATCACAGTAATTTCTGTCTGCATATAATACTGCTTCTCAGTTACTTTTCTGTTTTTCATCAATAATGAAAGCCACCTCATTCTAAAGCACAGGTGCCCAAATAGAATAGGATTTTTTGAGATAGTTTATTTAAGTATATGTAACAGTCTCTCTACTCTCCTTTGTTTTGGGTTTGCTTCATACATATGGGGGATCAGATATGGATTCTGAGGATGGAATGTGAAGCCCCAAATCATCTAGGAAGTGTGTTTTTGAAAGGATATCCTGTAAGGCCCCTGGTCTTGTGTACATTGACAGGTTATTCCTAGCATGGCATGTTCTCCTTGTACAGATCCCGTCTCAGACAACTTCTAAAGCTGCAGAAATATATAGCACAGATCTTAGGGTCACTTTTATCTCTGTGCTCTCAGGGGCACTTTTATCTCTTCAATTAGTAATAGGCTTGGAGTAGCATGGAGAAAGGGATTTTTCAACCCTTAATATTGAGAAAAGTATGCTGTTTGCCATACCATAGTTATGAAATCAAAATGTAAGTATGTGTGACCTAAGAGTTCTAAATTCAGTATTCTGCATAGTCTCACAGAACATTTAAAAACTAGATTTGAAGGGCAGAATAAGCCACTTGTAATTAATTTCTAATTTGGTTTAACTCCATCCATGTGGTTTATCATTTTAAATGTGGTTGATATGCATGGTGTTTATTCTATATATAATACAAGAGAATTCCAAAACATACTTTTCATGTCATCATTTTATAATTCTTGATGCTTGACTCAGTTTTAGAAATGTAGAAACAGGCAGTTAATATTTTCACAATGTTCATAGCATATAAACAGAAAACATTGTCATGTTTTATTTAATATATTTAATTGCTTAATATGAGAAAATAATATTTACATGCTTTCTATTTTAAATTCAAAGGAAAACAAGTATACACATATATGTTAGTTAATTTGTTTTCTCAGGTTACTTATGTTTAGAAAGATATAATAATACTATTTTCATGCTGAAGGAATAAATATATGGTCTCCTTAATGATTCTATTTCTCAGCAACATTGAAAAAAATTGGATTCTGACTGCTTTTAAAAGGTAAGTAGTTTAGGTCACTGAGTATGCAAACCTCATGAGATTTCAAATGCTTTCCACCTTCAGTAAGTGTCTATATGTTGCCATACTATACGCATTTTCATGTAGAAGCCTGGATTACAGATTAAACTTTAAAATGCTCAGTCTTAGACCCAGACCTCTGTTATTTTAAGTTAAACCACGAGATTTTTTGACTTGACAGTTTTGACCCACAAAAATATCAACTTCACATGATTTAATGTAAAAAATCCATTATAAAATAAAGTGGTTATTTATGATTTAGGATGTTAACATTCTTTAAGCCCAGATTGTTAATGGCCAACTATTCATTTCATGAAATTAACTTTTAAATGATCACTATCTAAAGTTTGCACAATGTCTCCATAATTTCTCTATTATTATGTTCATGTTTTCTGAAGACTTAAAAGCTCATTTGTTATTAATTGTGGATTATACCTAAAAAACTATTTAAAATCATTTATAGTAGGCATCAGGAAAAGTCCTATGATTTATTCAACACTTCATGTTTGGAATATCAATAATCAGTGGTATTTAATTTACTAATTGATTTGTATTTGCCATCTAAAATAGGCCTTAATATAAGGAGGTTTTCTTATATATTTGCTTATTACTTATTTTATCTGATTCAAATAGAAAAATGTATGTAGAAACCCAGGGAAACCAGCTTTTCCCCGGTGACACAGTGTCACCTCTGATGACTACTTAGTACCTGAATCAAACCAATCTTTCAAAACTGGTACTGCAAATGAATTGTTTGGTGCATTATATTACTAATTGGCTGGATTATATTTTAACTATTAAAGACTAAGCATCATTAAATACTCCCTGCCCATCTATTTTCATCAAGTTCAACTCATTATGACTTGGTCATCTGTATTTCCTTGTGAAAAGTACCAGTGCAGTTGTCAGAATAGTCATACCATGGATTATCTTTTACAAGCAATCTTTTTTTAGTTCTCACTTAAACTGTTTTTTATTTTCTTATTGTGTCTCAATAAGAATAAAACTTTTTGAAGGAAAGGAGAATAATTCTCACATCTTCCAGTGCCTTTTCCTGGGCTCCTTATCCAGTAAGTTTTCCAAAATAAATAAATAAGTAAAGGCTGACTGCTTGGTTTCTGGAGCACAGCATTTCCCCCCCTCCAAAACAAAACTATTAGGGAGACAGACATAACAATTTCAAAGTATTCATTTTGTAAAGGGCCAGAGCTGACATTTCTGAATATCACAATTTAAGATGGTTATTCAAGTTTGAACCATAAGCCATCTACATAGATATGTATGTGAGTCAGAAAGGTTGGAAAATCTAAGTGTAAGAAAATCTTCTGTTGTCAGCAACCATCAGCTAGATGATGCTTGAGGGAAATGGCTTAATTTTCCTTCTTTCTGAAAACTGGCATTTCAACTGTCAAAAGATTGTTTTCTGAATACTTGGCCATAAAAAACTGAGCAATGACATATGTTTCAACACAACTTTGAAGGGTTATAAGAGATTTAGAAAAAATATAAACATAATTCATATGTAAACACACTTATATATAAAATGTATATATATATTTTCACACACACACACACACACACACCCTGTTGGTAGCTAGTGACACTTTCACTAGTAAGAGTGAATTGTGATTACATTCATTTGTTTCAGCTAAAAATTAGGTTTTTATATCTTTGTGAAATAAATAAATTCAAAGTGGGTATTGCTAGGATTTCTATTAGTATGAATTTTAAACTCCATTTTTTTCTTAAATGTTGCACATTATACTTTTAGCCTTAAATTGGTAGCTGCCTCACAAGAGGCAAGTATCTATTCTGCAAGAGATTAATAGAAGACTTGTATGAATGGGCATGACCCTAACATTTAAAATTTCACTCTGCATTTTTCTTTCTCTTCCTTTTTCCCCTCCTCTTCCTTCATATCTTCCACATCTTTTCTATTTGTCTTTCTAATTTGAGAGGTACTGCCTGAGACATTTTGTCATCGGAGTTAGTATGGTACTTTGCCTCATATTTTTGTAAGTCATTATGATTAGTATTTTTAATGGGTTTAATTAATAAACAGATTGATTTGGCAGAAACATGGTGGGGTTCCTGTTATTAGACATTATATAAGGAGAGGTGGCATTTAAGAGAAGGCAGAAGAAACTAATATTTACAGAATACCAAGTGTGGACAGGCATTGTGCTAGATACTTGATATATAAATTCTTATTTAAACCACTATGGGTTAGGTAGTTGCCTTAGTCCATTTCCTGCTACTGTAACAGAAAACCACAGACTGAGTAATTTATAAAGAACAGAAGTTTTTTTGACTCATGATTCTGGAGGCTGGGAAGTCCAGGAGCATGGTGCCAGCATCTGGTGAGGGCCATCCCATGGCTGAAGGTATCAGATGGTAAATGAACACAGGACACAGGGAGAAAATGGACCTGAACTTGTCCTTTAATCAAGAGCTCACTCCCATGATAATTAACCTACTCCTGCGATAATAGCATGAATCCATTCATTAGGGCAGAACCCTCAGGCCTAATCACCTCTTAAAGGCTCCACCTCTTAAAACTGTTACAAAGCCAATTAAGTTTTTAACGCACGAACATTTGGGGGATATATTCAAACCACAGCATTAGTATAATTATCACTGTCATATAGATAAAGAAATAGTGAAGCTGACCTGGGTCATGATAGAGCTGAGGTTCTCACAAAGTCTCTATGGCTCTGAAGCATATGCTCTTTCTTATTTTAAATTCTACTACCTGATGGTGTGACCTTGGAGAAGTCAGTTATGTATTGATTTATATCATCACATTCCAGAAAAAGGACTTGAAATAGTTGAATCATGTAATCTCTCTGGATTACAATTTCTTTGTCAAAAAAAGAAATGTGTAGGTTTGTTACACGTGTATATTGACTGGTGCTGAGGTTTGGAGTACAAATGATCCTGTCACCCATGTACTGAGCATAGTACCCAACAGATAGTTTTTCAGCCCTTGCCCTCCTCCCTCTCTCTCCGCTAGTAGTCTCCAGTGTCTGTTATTCCCATCTGTATGTCCAGGCATATCCAATGTTTAGCTCCCACTTATAAGTGAGAACATGTGGTATTTGGTTTTCTGTTCCTGTGTTTATTCAAAGAAAGCAACTTTTTATGATATGTTATAACATCTGTATTTAGAGCTACAAAATAAAACTCAATTTAATATAAATTTACAGCATGATTACACTTTCTCAAATCTCTTTTTTAGGTAGGCTTTTGTTTTTGTTTGCTTTTAAATAGGAAGAAAGAATATGAGGGGTCAAGATTCCAGGCCTATCCTGATTTTGCCACTTGCTCTGTGGTCCTGAAAAAGTCCTGGTTTCTCTTTATTTGACTTGAGGTCTCTTCATTTATAAAAAAAGATGGAATGCCTGTGAGGAACTTATATGGTGCAAGTCACCTCCATTTGTAGAATTCTATGATTATCAAAAACAAAGTGAGATTTCATCTGAATGTTAAGGAATCCAACTCATGGTGCTAAGCATACAAATATGAAAAATCAGATGTATCATCATTACTATAAAAGTCTTCTTTACATATAATTCACAAGCACTTGTAAAACATGCAAAATTAACAGAAAATCTCCCTCAAACCAAACCTACACTGGTGTATTTAATCTAAAACAACTGTACTTCAGTAGTCATTTTTAAAGGGAGAAGTAGTTTCAGTAATTTATTATCAGAAAACAACATGATGAGCAGTTAGTCATTACAGATTCAAAACACAAGCTTCTTTTGGAAACTTCACTTCTTTGCTGCAAAAATTAACTTTAATAATGCAACTACCTGATGAAAACCAGCATATCACAGCTTCACTCAGAATGTAATTACAGTTTTGCTAGGTCTGTAACATTCATGTTTGTAAACAGTTTGAATAGCATGTAATTATATGTTCTCTCCTAAAACTGTCCCTGATCCTCTCTGTTAAATGCCTTTAAAAAGTCGTTCCAGAATTAAAGAAAGCCAAATAAAAGTTATATCCATTTAACTTTAGAGTTTGGACATACTACTTTACAAAGTAAAGTGACATTCAGCAATATTACATCACTTAATCTAAACTTACAAGATGATTCTTTTGTTCATTTCTTTGGCATTCTAAATGTGGAAATGCATTTAGTCCACCTAACCTGCAAAATGTCACAGCTTAGCCTACCTTAAATGTGCTCAGATCACTTACATTAGCCTACAGTTTAGTAAAATATCTGGCAACAGAGTATACTTGGGCACATCTGTTGTTTACCCTGGTGACTGTGTGATTGGGAGCTGTGGTTCAATGTCTATACCCAGCATCGTGGTGAGAGAGTATTCTAAATCAGGAATAGCCTGGGAAAACATCAAAATTCAAAGTATACTTTCTATTGCGTGTGTATCACTTTCATAGTATCTTAAATTTGAAAAATCATAAGCTGAATTGTTGCAAGTTGGGGATCACCTGTATTGTAGTACTTGCCCCCTTTCCTCTCTTTATTGGGTGATGGGATAGCCCTGAGAAGCCTCCCTATAAGACAGTGACATGTCTGTGTCCAGCCAGACCTCTGACAAGAGGGAATGTCCAGGAGTTGTGGGGAGCTGACAGGCACTCAGTACATCTCTATACTTCCCAATTCAACAGGTATGTATTGAGTACCCACTTTTACCCATCCAATCAGCCACTCTTGTATTCACCAAATATTTATCCCAAGCATGCAACATTTTAAAGACTTCTGCACTTGCTTCCCCTTCTTCCTGATATTCTCTTCATCAAATATTCACAACCCACTCCTTTACTTCACCTTGGCTAGTGTTCAAATGTCAACTCTGCTATCGCGACAGAGAGGTTCATCCTAACTGTATTCGTTTGCTAGGACCACTGTAACAAAACACCACAAACTGGGTAGCTTAAAACACAGATACTTATTTTCTCACAGTTCTAGAGACTGGAAGTCCAAGACCAAGATGCTGGCAGGGTTTATTTCAGCTGAGCCCTCTCTCCTTGGCTTGCAGATGACTACCCTTCTATTGCTCCTTCACATGGCTATCCCTCTCTGTACATGCAATCTTAGTGTTTCTTCCTATGTCCAAATTTCCCCATCTAATAAGGACATCAGTCAGATTGCATCAGGGCACATCCTAAAGAATCCATTTTAACTTAATGTCTTCTTCAAAAGGTTTGTTTCTAAATATGATCACATTCTATAATATTGGGGATTAGGGCTTCAACATATGAATATGTGAGAACATAGGTTAATCCAAATGTCATAACTCATTATTCTATCTAATAACACAGCTTCATAATGTTCCCTCTCCTCACTGTAACTTAGTTTCCTTTGTAGCACTTTTTATTTGACATAATTCATATGTATTTGCTTTTTCTCTGGCTCCCTCCCCTGGAATGCAAGGTCCAGGAAGCACTTAGTTTTGCTCACTGCAATATTCCCATCACCTAAATCAGTCTCTGGCACAGAGTTGATATTCAGTATATAAATACTGAATGAGTGAGTAACTTTTCTGAGGACTCTTTCTGCATTAGGCATCCAGGTGGGCCGAGTACGAGATGGATCCAGATGAAAGACAAGGGAGCAGATCTCAAACAAGCAGTGCCGTATGAACCATGGGTGATGTTCTCCTAGTTGCCAATCTCTTCTTTTCCACCTCAGTGACCAGACTGTGCTGCATGTGGGCACTGCTGGTTGGGACCTCAGGGATGATCACAGGATCAGGAGTAAAGGTGAATTAACACCTACTCTATAGGTAGATTAGATCATCTATCATAGATTCATTCTTGGGAGAGTTCTGCTTAATAGCTTTGTCTTTCTTTTGACTTAAAGACTGAGGACAATAACTTTAGATATGGCTTCTTACCTTCTTTTATTTTGATCACTTTCAACATCTAGACTTCTACTCTAAAACACAGATTTATACAACAGTTATTTGAAAAAAGAAGGGAGAATCAAGAAGGGAGTTTATTGTAGAGTCCTCTAGACTCTTCTCTCTTTAAGAGATTTTTACTTTAAATCTGCATATTAGTTATATATATATATACTATATGTATATTTTGTTACATGGAAGATTTTCCTTTCATTAAGTATTGATATTGTTGATCTGTTCACAGAAGTCCTGCAGTCAAACTAACAAATGTTCTGTATCTTAGATTTTCTTAAATAATTTGAGACATTAAAACTACCATATTTACTTGTATAATTTTTCATTGAGTGAAACTGATAAAATCAGTATAAGATTTGCAAACAGAATAATGCTACCTCTCCTCATCAATTGCTTACATTTCTTGCTGTTGACATTTTGTTCTTTGCTTTTAACTTTTTTTTACTACTTTATTGTGGATCTACCAAAGCTTTTGATACTCATTGGCTACAAAACATGTCCTAGAATGATGTTTCCCAAAATGTGTTTGGTTAAAAAACGTTTCATCTAGACATGTTTGAAGTATGCATGATAATAATGACAAACAACCATATGGTCTAATTATAAAAAAAAACATCAGAAATATTATGTCTACCAGTAAGAATGGTAACAATACAAGAACTATCATTAAGTATTTACTGTGTGTCAGATACTGGACTAAGCACTTCATATCTACATCATTAATTTTCACAATATCTTCACAATTTTATCACAAATGATAAAACTGAGTCTTAGAGAAGTTATCTAACTTGCTTAAGTTCATCCAAGTTCTGCATGCCTGAAGCAGATTTTGAACTCATATTTGCTTGACTCCAGAACTCAAACTTGTATGAATATACATGTAGCCTTTCAGAGAAAACAGTTGTAAAATTTAAGATGAGAAAGCACATTTAAAACAAGACATGAAAACTTAAAATTTATGAGAATAAAAATTTTTGTGGCATGGAAGTTTAAATCTTACTAATGCCTGATTTTTCCAGGCATTTAATCTATGTTGACATAAATAGTTGATCTATGTTGATATAAATAGTTTATAAATGGTTTAAGAATTCAAAACCAAAATTTAAAAGTGGAAGCTGTTGTCTAAAACCAAAACAAAACAAAGGCTTTTGATGAAAGAACCAGGCCTACAAAATTTTATAGACAAACTTTATCAAGCTTTAAGAGGTCAATATAGGTTGGTGCAAAAGTAATTGTGGTTTTGCAATTAAAGCAATGGCAAAAACCACAAGTACTTTTGTACCAACCTATAATTCCTTCAAATCTAAGCCTCTGCAACCAATCAAAAAGGCACTGTGGAACAAGACATACAAATGGAGATTGTGCTACAGAGAAGAGAGGCAGACAATGAAGAGACCATTATTGGATGGGAAGGATCAATTCAGATAACTTCCATGAGGGTGATGGGGTTGGGAGAAATTCTACATCAGACACTGCCAAGATAATCCTCTCTGAGAAGGTGATATTGTTATTAGATTAATGATGCTCTGACAGAAAATAAGTGGCTGAACATGATATGAGAAAGCTGCATTTCAAGGACAAAGAACAACAAGTGAAATACTCTGAGCTAGAAATGTGAGGAACACGTTCAAGAAATAGAAGAACAGAAAAAAAGTGTTCAAATGAAGAGGGAGAGAGATATGAGATCATTTTGGAGAGGCAATTTCAGTGATTCAAGTGGTAGATGGTGGCATTAATTATGGTGGTTACAGAGGAGACAGTGAAAAGTGGAGAGCTTTGAGTTGTATTTTGGAGACACTGATATTCAATATACATGTACTATATATATAATATATATGTCTATATATCCATTTTGCTCTTAATATGGCCAGGGAGACATAAATACAATGTAAAAACTCTCATTTTATAAGTGGTTTGATATAAAATACTTTGAAACGTCATAAAGGCACTATCAGGAAGTGTGAGCTTAGAATAAGAAATGTAGTTTATTAATAATAAAAAGATGTTTCTTAATGAAATAAAATCATTTTACAGCATTTCAATCCATCTTTCTTATCCCTGTTAACACTTATCTGAGTGTGAACAGGTTTTCTATTAAAGTACACTGACCAGAATGCTTAATAAATCTTTCTAGACTACATTATGGCTCCACTTTCCACTAGAATCATAAAGAAGTTAAGTAACAGATTTAGGTGCACATAGCAGCTGCTATCAACTCTCCCCTTCTGACATCGTTCAAATTTTATTTCACAGATTTTCCACAATCACTTTTAGAACATCATATGTTACAGTAGAGAGAGAAGTGGAACAAGGCCAGAAAATTCACATCCTGCTGCTAATTAATAAGGGATACTGAGTCTCAGTTTATTCATCTGCAAAATGAGAATGCTCAATGTCCATCATGCTACTTGTAGCATTATTTTGAGATGCAAATAAGTGATGTGAAAGGAATTTTGGAAATCATAAGCTGTAAGATTTGGTTATCCTGTAATAATTTATAATTCCTGGAAGTACATGAATTTAATAATATCCTGAGATCAAATGGAATAAAAGCTAATAAAATCAGTTCAGAATATTTATAAGATTTGCATCTGGCTTTTGATCAATAGCAGATTTATGATGATAGTGATCACTGTGGATCAGAAGCACTCTGCTACTGGTACCCAGGTGGGCAGAGCTTCATCTCTAAAATGAAAGTGTGGGAATCACCAAATATTGCATTTCAAATGCATCTGTGAGTATATTAGATCAGTAAGCAAAAATCAAGAGACCCTTTTCCATGGTTTAATATGCATGATTAGCACCAATAAAAATCCCTTCTGATATGAACAGACACTTCTCAAAAGGAGACATTTATGCAGCCAAAAACATATGAAAAAAAGTTCAACGTCACTGCTCATCAGAGAAATGCAAATGAAAACCACAATAAGATACCATCTCACGACATTCAGAATGGCAATTATTAAAAAAGTCAGGAAACAATAGACATTGGCAAGGCTGTGGAGAAATAGGAATGCTTTTACACTGTTGGTGGGAATGTAAATTAGTTCAACCATCATGGTAGACAGTATGGCGATTCCTCGAGGATCTAGAACCAGAAATACCATTTGACTCAGCAATCTGTTACTGGGTATTTACTCAAAGGGATATACATCATTCTACTCTAAAGACACATGCACACGTATGTTTACTGCAGCACTATTTACAAGAGCAAAGACATGGAACCAAACCAAATGCTCACCAATGATAGACTGGATAAAGAAAATGTGGTACATATACACTGTGGAATACTACACAGCCACAAAAAGGGATGAGATCATGTCCTTTGCAGGAACATGGATGAAGCTGGAAGCCATCATCCTCAGCAAACTAACGCAGAAACAGAAAACCAAATACCACATGTTCTCACTCATAAGTGGGAGTGGACAATAAGAACACATGGTCACAGACAGGGGAACAACACACATCAGGGCCTGTTGTGGGTTGAGGGGTGATGGGAAGGAACTTACAGGAGAGGTCACTAAGTGTAGCAAACCACTATGGCACACGTATACCTGTGCAACAAACCCGCATGTTTTACGCATGTATCCTGGTTTTTTTTTTCCTTTAGAAGAAATAAAAGAATCCTTTCCTTACAAAATTTTTTTTTCCATTAAAGGTGCCTAAAATTCAGAATGCCAGATTAAAGGGAATTTCAAAAAATAAAAATAAAAACGTATAGTATATCCTGCTTAAACTGTATAGAAACTCAATAAAAATAATTTGTGATGGAAATATATAGAAGAGAATGTATTTGCATTTCCCTGATGGCCAGTGATGATGAGCATTTTTTCATGTGCCTGTTGGCTATATGAATGTCTATCAGTGACAGACTGGATTAAGAAAATGTGGGACATATACACCATGGAATACTATGCAGCCATAAAAAAGGATGAGTTTGTGTCCTTTGTAGGGACATGGATGCAGCTGGAAATCATCATTCTCAGCAAACTATCACAAGAACAGAAAACCAAACAATGCATGTTCTTACTCATAGGTGGGAACTGCACAATGAGATCACTTGGACTCGGAAAGGGGAACATCACACACCGAGGAGGGATTGCATTGGGAGTTATACCTGATGTAAATGACAAGTTGATGGGTGCTGACGAGTTAATGGGTGCAGCACACCAACATGGCACAGGTATACATATGTAACAAACCTGAACGTTATGCACATGTACCCTAGAACTTAAAGTATTAAAAAAAAAAAGAAGAAGAGAATTTAAAGGAAATAACTATTCTGACAAATCCTACTAACTGGCCAAAGGTCTAAATCAGGCTTTTAAAAATATTCTAATATTCAGTAAACAGGTCTTCCTAACTGCAGTCCTTGAAAAGTCACCTTAACTTTTATTAAAAGGCACATGATGTTTCCTGGACACCATTATTAGCCAACAAATATTTATGGAAATCTGATATAGCAGGATCATGAATTATAATTAAATGAAAAAGAAAAAAATAACTCCAATTGCTATATGCATAGATAATGTATTGTACCATGTAAGTTAAATCTTGTTTAACAAAATAACTCAAATAATTTAATGCATAATCCTTTTGGCATTGCAATTATTTTTTGAATAATATTATTATTTATTTAAAATGTTCTGATGAGTTGTATATGCCTTTGAGCATTAATGCATTAACTAGACTAGATACATCTATCAGGTGACACACTTAATATGCCATGACGGTAAAATAAAAATAAAAGTCCAACTCTTTTGTTCACAAACAACATAGCAATGGAAAACAAAGTCATATTATTTCTTTATTCAAGGGCACTTCTTTACAGCCAATATAATAAAGATTCCTAAACAAATTACTATCTGTTAGATAACTGAAACTATTGTATAATTTTAGATGAAAGACTTCATTCATTGTAGATATGACAGATAAAACTTATACCTGAATATGATTCCTTTTATAGTTTTAGGCATTATAAAATATGTCATCATATTTTATAAGTGATATAAAGAAAATATGTCATCACTTTAGCACACAAATTACTAAAAAGTACACACCCATACAGAAGCTGATGTTTCTTATGTACTTAGAATGAACTGTGATGCAGACTACATCCGATCAGCAGTGACTTGAACATCACTATGCACAGTATTCCCTCAGTATATATGGTTAAAAACATGGCTTCATTAGAAGAAATTTTGCATTTCAAAAAGAAACAAATGTATTCAACAACTGTTGGATTTCAAAGTTACTGTGGGAGGTAACTTCATTTGGCAACACTGTTTTATGGAGAGAAAAAATGTAATTCTACACTGTTAAAGGAATTCATGCAACTCAGCCTAACAAAATTTGTAGCCGTCATGGATAATGTGGTCAAAGTGGCCCCAGTGATTTAAAGTGACAAGGTCAGAGGGGCCAGATGGACGGATACAATTAGGTAACTCATGAGTAGGAGAGTATTCCAACACAACTCATATACTTGTGGCTTTGCTTTAATGGGGTAGGGGACAACAGGTGACAAATAGTGGCACTGGAGCTTTGTACTAATCACTTACATGGGATAATCAGAAATACCTTTAAATTATTGCCTGTGTGAATGGTAAATTTTTATCAAAGCAACAGAAATCATTCTTTGTGATGAAGCCAATGTCCCACTCCTTTGAACAATGCTCTTTCTCCAATGAATTCATCAGTAAAAACTTCCCACTGCTTCAACTATTTGCTTAACAGCAAACAAAATTAAATTAGATCCATATTTTTAAAATATTCTCCTCTGTAGGTATTTTAAGTAATCAGTAATTACCAAAATGAGAAATTTTGTCCTGGATATGACTCTGAAATACAACTATCCAGGTTGTGTGAAATATACAGAAGTTCAAAGTTGCCAACACAATGTAAACCTTCACTCTAAACCCTCTCTAAAAAAACTGCTGGTATATGTACTCTAGTAAATAGAAAACAAAAAAATAGATTCTAGAAAAAAAATTTGTGGCTATAAAAATGGAATACACACAGACATATGAACTGATATTAATGTATAAAACCAACCAATAAAATCAAAATTGTGGTAAGGAGATTAGCATAATGCAGAGTGTAGGCCAAATAATTACTAATATATAATAAATATATAATACAAAAAGTACTCGAAATATGGAAATGAAATCTCAAGTGAGCACAAAATGTAGAGAGGTGTGCCTTGTTCAATGTACAGGTAGGTGGATAAGATGAGAGTTTTTTCAATTTCAATTTCAATAGGTCTTCATTTTTTTGGTCTGGGAAAAATACTGATTATCTCTAGGCAGTGACTCAAAAAATATACATTTCAGTATAACTAGAATACATTACTTCAAACCAATAGAAGGGAAAGCAGCATAAAAAAGACAGGAAAGGGAAAACAGAAACAAATAATAAATTATCATAGTAAACAAACAAAAAAGATGGTAGGAATAAGTATTAAATTTAAGATAGAAGAAAACAACACATCACTAATTACCGTATTTAACTTGATCTCAACATAGGGACTCAATTTCTTCCTTCATAAAAATTAGCAAAATTTGCAATTATTTTATTCTTCTTGTTCAGGGTCTCCCCCTCCAGCTCTACCCCAGTAAAAAGTATGTGCAACAAGAGAAGAGGTTATCACCTTGTTATTAACTAATACGTTGTTAGTAACTTGCATAGTGCCATATGTTTACCTTAGACAAATATAAATTAATAAAGCACTACATAAATGAATAGATCACAGATACAATAGAGAAATGCTAAAAAACCCAAGTAAGCGTGGATGTATAATAGATAGAACTCAAGGTGAAACCACTGAGTAAGACAAAGTTATTTCATATTGAGAAAAGTTATGATACCCCACAAAGATATACCAGTCAACTTAAAACTGAGATGCAAAAAGTGAATAAACAAACAAACAAAAAAACTGTCAAAAACAGAGGCAGCAGATGTATCTACAATAATATTAGAAAAAAATTAACATTTCTAAGATAACACGATGAAGACAAAAATATAGGTAATGAACATACACAGAAATTGTTATGCAAGAAACAGAATATTTTCTTTTGAAATAACCATGGAATATTAAGAAAAATAACAATAGCCATGTATTAGGTCACATAGAAAATTTCAAAACACAACAAAAAGTATAAGTCAAAGGTCATTTTTTAACCATAATGCAATTAAATTTGAATTAAAACAATAGAATAGAAAGAGTGCCTACAATAAATTCAAACCACCTAGAAATAAAGAGACAAGCAAGACTCAATATTGTAAAAGCGTGAAATTTTCTGATACTAAAAAAAATTGCAATCTCAGTGAAAATTCTTAAAAAAATACTTTAATATCATTATCATTAATGATATGTAAAAGCATATCATAACTGTAAAGTTAACTCAGAAAATAATAACAAAATTATTACTTTATTTGCCAGATATTTTCTGTCTTATACCTGATGACACTTGAATTGCACTGTAGGGTTTCCAGTGTTCTTTCACACACTTGATTGTAGCATCCGTAAGACAGGTGCATTGATATTCTTCTAATATACATAGAGATATCTAATATATATATTAGACATATATCTATATTTATATACATCTTACAATTTCATATATATCTGCATTTTATCTATAATTTATATCTATGTATTTAGATATATGTATATATCTAATATATCTAATATATATATATAAATAATAGCCTCAAAGCTGTTTGTCACAATCTGTGTAGCTGTGAGTGGGTCTGGATGCCAGGCTTTAGCCACGCTCTTGCAATTTACACTCTGTAGCCCTGAGAGGACCAACATTGGGAACCTAGACTCACAGCTGGAGATGACAGGGCATTTCCAAAATCATGCAACATGCTCATGACCTATGTCACTAAACAGGTTTTCATTACTCTATTTTCCTTCCTCATTTCTCAATTCATCAAACTGTTAGCAATACTAATTTCATGAAGTCTGTTCTTCCTGATAAACTGAGGCAAACTTTTATGTATACAATGGCATAGATAGGGCTTTATTGCTCATAAAGAAATCTGGGATACCAGATTCTGAGATTAGGTAGGCACCTGAGTTGAGTCTGAAGGAAGGGAAGGAGTCAGAAAAGAGAAGGAAGGGTGGGCTCGGGAATGGTATTCCATGTAGAGGAGCAGTGTCAACCACAGCAAAGACATAAAGAAAGACAATAATGTACTTAAGTGTACACTGTGGGAGATGAGGCTGAAAAGGCAGACAGGGCCGGTTCATAGAGCTTGTTCCCTGTGCAAAGGAACTTGAATTTTACCCTGTCACTAAAGAGACAGGATAAAATTCTTGCTAGAGAAAGGATGTAAGTAGGAAATAGTTTTTGATAGAGCATTCTGGAAATCGTCTGAATAACTCATTTCCAGGGCAAGATACCAGAAGAAGAAAATTTTATTAGGAGAAAACCAGCAATTTTTTTTTTACTGTATTGACAGATTACTGTTGTATATATTTATGAAGTATAAAGTGATGTTATGATTTTTAAATTCAATGTGGAGTGATTAAACTAGCATATCACGGCCTCAAATACTTAACATTTTTGTGATAAGATTAGAATATTCCAATAGAGTACTATTCTCCTAGCAATATTAAAATGGATAGTTCATAAGAATGCACAGTGCATATTTTAAATTCTCTTTGTAAAGAAGTTTGTTAAAGTTCTATTTAATCCACTGTTTCAATGATCATTTCCTGATTCTACTCATTCCACATGGCATTAAACACAGACGTTATTTCCTTAATAATGTGACAGTTGTGTTTCAAATAGAGAAAGGGTGAGATTTTTCTGGAACCACCTTTTCAACAGTAGTACAGTTATTCCCCATTTAATCTTTACTTTCTAAAACCAATCCCATTAGTAAAGCATGGAAATCTTTTTATTTTGTCTATTTTAATAATCTTCCAAGCATACTCATTAAGGAACTAGAGTTTAGAGAAAGAAAGACCACAGCCTTACTAACCATAAGCAGTTTTTCCATCTTCCTTGAACCTCAGTTCCTGAAGTACAATAGATCTTCCATAGGGAGGTTTGTCATGTTTAAATGCAGTAATTTTCCTTTTTTTTTTTTTTTTTTTTTTAAGATGGAGTCTTGCTCTGTTGCCCAGGCTGGAGTGCAGTGGCACAATCACGGCTCACTGCAACCTCCGCCTCCCAGGTTGAAGTGATTCTCCTGCTTCAGTTTCCCAAACATCTGGGATTACAGGCACCCACCACCACGCCTGGCTAATTTTTGTTATATTTTTAGTAGAGACAGGGTTTCACCATGTTGGTCAGGCTGGTCTCAAACTCCTGACCTCAGGTGATCTGCCTACCTTGGCTTCCCAAAGTGCTGGCTGGGATTACAAGTATGAGCCACCAAGCCCAGACTGAAATGCAGTAATTTTCTTAAGTATCTAGCAGAGTTTCTACATAAGGAAGGGATAACCGCCCCTCTGCCCCCCGCACACACACACATAATATCTATTATTATTATTTTGGGAATAGCATAAGTTGATCCTTAAAGTAGTGGCTTTGAAACCAGTGAGGTTTTAATTTTAGCTCAGGCACGTTTCTGACCTTAGAAAAGTTATCATCTCATCTATAAAACAGAGGAAATGATACCTATATGAGAGGGGTGCTTTGAGGATTAAATGCAATAATGTAAGTCAAGTGTGTAACTTGCTGCCTAGCACACAGCAAGCACTCAGGACATGTTTATCACTACTATGACCACCCCACTATCACAACCACCTATTATTATTACTGCCTTTTCTGTGCTTGTGATAAGTGTCACAAGCCAGACACAAATGGTGTCTACATAAAGCTCTGTAGGTAAGCTACTGTTATGTGGCTATTATTACTAGGGTAAGTTACACACTGGCCACGTTTTTTTCCTCCTTCTTATCTTTATCTCCAACCATATGTTTTAATTTTAAAATAAAAATAATATATTTTTATCTTATTAAAAAAGCATACATAATACTATGGAAATTTAGATAATTTGGATTAGCAATAAAACAAAGTAAGTAATCTATAATCCACCACTCTATAATTACTGTTGACATTAACACTGCATTGTACATTATTCATTTTTTCTATTCATTTCTGGTTTTGTTTTGATGTTCTTTAAGAAAACATTTTAAAAGCAAAGTATATAAGACATTGAGCATATCGGTCAACTACTAAATTTCAAATATTGAGGGGAAAAATTGTTGGGGTAAATAATACTATCTCTTAGTTAGATATAAGGGGTAAAATTAACAGTGAGTCATGAATAGAATAAATTTCTCAACTAACCAGAATCCAAATGACTTAGAACTCTCAATATTGTACTTTTGGAGAAATGTAAAATAATTCAAAAACCATAGGGTTTATTTTTAAAAAAGAAGCTCATGGTCATATAGAATTAACAGAATCTCTTTAGTTCAGCTAATCTCCAACAATAACTGACATTTACAAGTATCATACTCTCCAAGATTCATAACTGTCAAGAAAATGTTGAATTATGTGGAACTAACTCTTTGTTAAACAAAATACAATTAACTAGAGTAGCCCATTAGTTGGTTAGTCTAGTAGAATATTGTAAAGTCTTTGAAGAATGAATAATCAAAAACAGATCTCCAACGTTATTATTTTTAGACTGTACTTTCTAAACCTCTCATTATCTCATTCCCTATTCTTCTAACAGAACCTAATTTATGTCCTGATATAGAACTATTCATGAAACATACATGTGAGGGGTACAGGCCATATTTTAGATGTGATTCTTCTGAAAGACTAAACCTCAGCAATTTCACAGAGAGCAATACTTCTCCAGACCTTGGTCTATCACAAGATTTCACTGTAGTTTTCAAAGCACCCTGATGCACGTTGCCTCATGCTTTTCATAGGCCTTTAAGTTATGTAGTGTAGACATTGTGATCTTTGACTTATAACAAAGGAGCTGAGAGTTAAAGATATTAAACGTCATTTTTTCCTAAGGCCACAAATCCCTGAAATTGCAGAGATAGCATAGCACTTTTGTTTTTGCTTTATTAAAATGAACAACCTTGGACAAGTCACTGAAACTCCTAAAAGGTCTTTTATCTTACATTAGTAAAATGCAAGGATTGGTCTGGATTATCTTTTATTTTCTCTTGATGTTATAGCTATAATGCACTAGGGCACAATGCTCTAGGTCTTATAACTGATGTATTAGAAAACCATATTTTGCTGGCATTAACCTGTCCTTTTTTTTTTTAAGAAGTGGAGTTTCACTCTTGTTGCCCAGGCTGGAGTGCAGTGGTGCAATCTCGGCTCACTGCAACCTCCACCTCCCGGGTTGAAGTGATTCTCCTGCCTCAGCCTCCCAAGTAGGTGGGATTACAGGCATGCACCACCATGCCTGGCTAATTTTGTATTTTTAGTAGGGATGGGGTTTCTCCATGTTGGTCAGGCTGGTCTCAAACTCCTGACCTCAGGTAATTCACCTTCCTTGGCCTCCCAAAGTGCTGGGATTACAGGTGTGAGCCACTGCATCTGGCCTAACCTGTCTTATTGGCTTTCTTGATTTCTTTTCCTATATATAGTTTTATGGTCTGAATGTTTGTGACCCCCTAAAATTCATATGCTGAAACTAAATAATGTGATGGAACTAGGACATGGGACCTTTTGGAAGATGATTAGAGTCATGAGGGGAGAGTCCTCAAGAATGGGATTGGTGCCATTATAAAATAGGCCCAAAGGAACTCATTCTCCCTTCCACCATGTGAGGATGCAGCTAGGAGGCACCATTTATGAATCAGGGAACAGCTGCCAATGCCTTAATCTCGGATTTTCCTGTCTCTAAAACTGTGAGACAAAACAAACAAACAACAACAACAACAAAAACCAAAACAAAAAATAAAAAAAGCAAAAAAAACAAAATTGGTTATTTATAATCAACCCAGTTTATGGTATTTTGTTATAGTAGCATGAACAGAATAAGACACATGGGAAATTCCCAAAGTATGGTTCACAGTCTAATGTGAGGTAAAAACTATCAGAACAAAACTAATATTAATACATTATTTGTCTCTTTCACTGTGTTAACATTTGCACTGATTATGTATAAGCCATGGTGAATAAAACTGTGGGCATCTTAGTCCTTCTGATGACTGCAGCTTCACTTGAAGAAATTTACTTTACTCATGCATTTTTATTTTCAAAGTTTTTTATTGCTGTTGTTTGTTTTGTTCATTTTTAACCATGTGCCATGTCCCATGGCCCGCTAAGATTTTCTGATACAGGGAGACTGAGGTTCAGCTGAGAGAGGGACACTTAAATTCTTAGAGCAAAGCTACCAGGCTTAGCTGGTATTTTTATTTCTACAGAAAGGAAACAAAATAGTTTAATTATATTTAAGTTAAATAAGAGAATTTGACTAAAATTCCAAGAATAAAACTTTATTACAAATTTGAATCTCTAATTTGGTTCACTTATGTCTAGAACTTAGACGTTCAATTCATTTTTAAATGATTTCCCAGACCCATTTACAAATAAGCAAGTTAAGTTATATACCAATAGGAATGTACGTCTAGGTCATTAAAGACTAACCAGATTTCATGTAGTAAAAGTTCACTCTTTTAGAAGCTATCACTATTTCCCCTTTCAAATCCCTACTTTCAACTCTGTAGGTGCTTTTCAAAAAACTAAAGGACAAATGAAATAGAATATACAATATAGTTATCCTCTCACATGCCCAACTAATTTGAATATGTTTAACATAAAAACAGACATAAAATTGCTATTAATTTATACCGGGTTCTGCCACTGCTTTTATACTTTAATATTAGATGTGCTCTTCAGTATGTGTTTAAAACCAATATGCCACGTGGGATAAATATTTATGGAAATGCTGCCTCAAATGTTAACATAATATTGTATAAAGTAGTAATTCCACCAAAAAGTGACCTATTGTCAGGGATAAACATCAACTAACTGAATCAAAGAGGTTTTCCCATACCATTACAGAGAATCACACTAAGTTGCTACTTTGACATTCCAGGCACCACTAAATATCTATTCTACTTTACAGTATGCACTACAGCTCTATAATCACCCAGACTGGAAAGAAGAGGTCTTTCTTCAAAAAATTATTTGGAATTCTCATTTTCCCTTATTTGCATTCTTTGAGTATCTAAGCATCATCAAGAAAATATACCAAAAAGAAACTAACGCTTATATAAAATGCCATGAGCCATAAGTTACAGTTAAAATTGTTATCTCCAAGGAAAGTGTTAGCAAAAAAACGAAATGCACCTTGCCTCACAGTGAACAGAAATGCAGTTATGCTCCTGTCAGTTCGCCCCTCTCACATACACAGGCACCTTATTGTGCCATCACTACCGTCAGCTGACCTGAAATGCTTTCTTCAGTCCTACTCTCATTCCTATGAGGCTTAAATCTTTTATTTTCTGTGAGGTTGTCAGGGAATGCCAACCTACCACACAAACTTCTTTTATCTTAAATGTTTTTGACTTGTTCTCTACATTAAAATATTAACATTTTCTCTATTTATAAATCTGAATATATTAAATAATATACATAGCTGTTTCTTCAACAATTATTTTAGGTTAACGTATAAATTGTTTATTATTGTTATTTTCACAGAAATAGCTCTTTCTTTTATTTTGTTTCTTTCATTTGTGTTTCCCTAATACTAATTATGCCATTAAAAAAAACCCAGCAATTATATTATATGTGTGTTCATTCAAAATAATTATTGATGACCTACTCTGGTTTGGACACTGCAGCTGCATTTCTCTTCCCAATTAAACTCTAAGTATCCCTATGGCTTACCCCAGGACATTCAGCATCACATTTCCCTCATATTAAGAACTCAGTAAATATCACAATATTAATAATAATATACAACAATAGAGTTTTGAAAGAAGCTACAGTTCATATTCAAAACAAATTGGTTAATAAATGAGAACAGAAGTATGACAGCATTCTAGTTAGTACTGCAATCATAATTAGAGTTGAGACTACCTTTTGTCTCCTTGACCTGGCTCTGTACTTAGTGTGACAACTTCAGAGTTTCCTTGAAAGAGGAGTTTAGAGGTTGGCAATCTAGTTGGGAAGGGAGTGGGACTACACAGCAGAAGATCTAGATGTGCTGCATTACAACCACCAAGTGCACTTTCCCCGAGGCCCCGGCAGAGTCCAGCCCATGGCCCTCAACAGGGACCCTAATGATGCATCCTCATACTGCTCTTTTTTGTCTAGTTCTCAATCAAATAACTTTTATTCTTTAGTTTTTATTTACTTATTAAGATATAATGTGCTTATCACTCTTATGGGCACTGATCAAAATGTCAGGGAACTGTCTCCCAGGCCCTCTTCTGCTTCCCATGCTGCCATCATCAGAAATGATTGCCTTTCCCTGTGGAAGAACTTTCTAAGGCTTTCCAGTGAACAAATGGTTGGCCTGGTCAATTGCAATGAACTTCATACCTACTCTACACTAACAACTAGAAATGTTCCAGTTCTAAAACCTGAAACTCCCAACTTTCACACTCAAATGCAGCTTCAATTTTCCTGTTTCTTTCTTTTAATCCCTGGACTTTTCACTGGACACCATTAGCCCATCCAGAACCCTCTCTTTATCATTACACTTTATATTTGCTTTCTATCCTTCAATAAGTACTTTTAAAGTACCAAATATGTGCCATGCATATCTCATATACTCTCAGAAAAACAGAGACAGCCTTAAATTAGTTTGTACCTGAAATCATTCTTTTTAAGAACTCAAAGGATTCCTGCATAAAGATACATAAAGTGAAGAGGAGATACATATTCCAACGTTCTTTCCTTTCCTTTTTTCCTTTCTAATTCTGAGTGAATTACAGCTTGGAAAACAAGTAATGTGAGTTTCAGGGTCAGTGAGAGTTATTGATTACAGATTACTATATTTTATTTAAAGTGAAAATCCTCATTCAATCAACACATTCTTTCATAGGTGAGTAATATAAATAGAAAATAAAGAAGACATTTTCACTAACCTCAGTACATACAAAAAACAGGCATGTAAATAACACTGGATTACAATTGGTTCCATTAAAAAGTGTTAATGTCTGTAATACAAAGATAGGAGTAGGAAAGAAATGGCTGCCCCTTTCCATGCTGATTAGAGAAGTCTTCATAGAAGGCATTAGGTTTTGATTGCACCAGAAACTTATTCTGAACAAATATATTTTACTTGCCACAGGAAACAAGAGAAAAACAATCAGTAAAGGTATGCTATTGAAATACATTTGATATTTTCTCATGACACTGAAATGACTCTGCTGACTTCTTTTCAGTGACTGATAGACCTCATCATGGCAGCCATTAAAACTTCAGCAATATATTCTCATGCTTATGGAAAAAAGAAAGAATTAATCATATTTAATTGACATTTTATTGCTAGCACAGACAAATATAGAGGAAATAATTGGCTGTATTTCTTGTATTTACTCAACATTTCTCTTGAATTAATTATAATCTAAGGCACAGAATTATTTTGACAGTGACCATACACCTGGATCTTTCACAACCATTTGTTCTGTATATACTGGCTCCATGCACACCATTTCAGAATGTTGAGAGAAAGCACCACTGAATCTTTTATTTAAACTCATTTTCATTTTTCATTAACTCACCAAAAAAAGAATATTCCTTCACTCCTTTCAACTCCTAGTAAAAGCACAGAACACTTTAAGATGACAGTCATGTTGTTAAACATTATTTCCCCAACACAAAATCCTTCAGTTTCTCAATGAAAGAATCTATGAGGGAAAAATAAACTCTAAGTGAGAGGTTGATTGAGTTGCGTGGGTAAATGTAATGCATGGCCTAAAAAAATTCTCCTAGACTTGCTAAACAACAGGGTGGGGGATTGAGGGGCACTAATGCTATATATACTGCAAGATGTAACAAAGGCCCTTGAACTGTCAATGCTTAGTACTCCAGTTTCTCTGTACCCCATAAATTAATCAAAAAGTACTATAGCTAACGGTACAGAATTCCATGTCAAGGTCAAGTAAAAAGCACTGAACACAAGTGCCACAATCTGTTCTCCAGTAGAGGAGTGAAGATGGGTGTTTTACTGGTGCCTAAGTACACAATGACCAGCGACAGGGAAAATCCACATGGACTTCTTTAGAGAAATTTTATTCAATTCCAGTGATGATTTTCTCATTAGATATAAGTAAAAGGAAAAAAGCCAATTAGACAAACAACAATACAGATCCTATGAGAAACAGTAAATGATACAAGGAATAGTGCCCTAAATTCAATAAAGCAGAGCAAAACTCTGAAAATAACTTACGAAAGAAATGAAAATAACCAGAGAAGATAATTTGACATGTTCAGTGGCATGAAATGATACATGTCCATTATAAAAAGCTGAAATCCAATAAAAGATAAAAAGATAAACACATTGAATGAAAAAAAAGCATATATAAGGAGTGAAATCAAAATGGATTGTGATGAACTAATGAGATAATTAAAAAAGAATTAAAATTGCAACAAGAAAATTGAAATTCAGGCAGGAGAATGGCATGAACCTGGGAGGCAGAGCTTGCAGTGAGCTAAGACTGCACCACTGCACTCCAGCCTCGGTGACATAGTAAGACTCCATCTCCAAAAAAAAATAAGAAAAATAAATAAAAAGAAAAAGAAAATTGAAATTCATATTGAAGATAAACTCAAGAATTATTACAGAAAATTGAGTAAATGATAAAAAAATTTTGAGAAATTCACTTGATATGTAATAGAAAAGAAGAAATGAAAATAATGAGAAAAGACAATACTTAAAAATAATTGGAGCTCCATAAACCCCACAGTGACTGATCTTTTCCAAGATCTAATTTTAAAACGTTTCCTCAGCTTAAAAGAAGAAAACAAGAATGCTGTTTTAAGGATTCAGTGCACTCAACAAATATCTCAATGAAAATCTACAGTTTTACTTTTGAACTTGAAAAAATTATTCTCAAGGGCACTTAGATATATAAATAGGAAGAACATCTAATAAAAAGCAGTTAAAATAATTAAGTATTAAAATACATAATAAAAATAACTAAATTAGTGCTATAGCAGTGTACAAACTAACAGGCAGATCAATAAACAAACACTATATATGTGAAAACGAAGTACATAATAAAAGAAATATCCCAAACAAAAAGGTTAGTATTACTAAACAAATAACTGAGAAACTGAATGTTTTCCCACTTAGTGTCCCACCTCACTCCATGCATTAATATACTTTCCAAATATATTAAATAACTGAATGCAGAAAATTAAGATCTAAATTGCATAGAGATCCAGTCATACAGTGAATAAGGTGACCAAATTAACCCTCTTGCTAGAGAGTATTTGAAAGTAATAAACACATTCCCCCTCACAGACGCATGTAGACACATAGATATAAAACTATTGAAGGAGAATTCTCTGAAAAAGAAGGATTATCTGTGGAAGTTGGAAACAATAAGAAAGACTAAATACAAAAAGATGATCTGTCAGACAGTACTGAAGATAACCCATTAGGAGAATTTGCCAATTCCTCCTGCCCAGCATCTTGGATTTTACCTGACCACCTCAACACAAGGTAGAAGACAAAAGCTGCTAGCTGTACAACATGAAATTTTAAAGCTGAGGCACCCACATAAAGCTGAAGTCTTCAAAAGGCAGCACCAGTAGGCAAGCTAGGGGGAAAAAAAGACTCACAGGGCAAGGTAGTGTGAATTCTTGCTAGGTTTAATTGGTTCCCAGTGAATGGCAGAAAGTGAAAAAACGTCTCTGAAAATTTGAAGTCATTAACCTACCCCCCTCACACAAGCTGGGAATGTAGTTCACATCTAGTTTAAAATTTATAGAGATTGTCTTATTCCTTACAGGTTAATGAGTCCTACTTCCTACAGCCATCTCTACTTCATCGTTTTTCTGGGAGGAAAGGGATGTGAAGATATTGGACACTTTTCCTTTTCTAATATTATTAATATAATCATTGCCTTTAACTGCTTTCCTCAACATGTGACAAGGATTAGAGGACGGATTCAGGTATGGCCAGTCACTGTTATAAATACAACATTAAATATACTCTGATATATTCCCTGCATAATTTAAATTTTAGAATAAAAAACACTTACAAAATTGCCAATTTCTGAATATTCATTTAATGTTTTGTATTACCTTCACTCTTTAACAAAAAAGATTTCAATTTGCAATAAAACTTTTGAATTGATATGCAGAAATTTCAAGAGCTGAGAAGGATATCTGCAGTTCACTGAGAGATTGCTCTAGATCTTCAGAAGATTGTTGAAATTAACCACAATGTATTCATATATTGATGGAAGGTTTCTGTTATGTTCTTAAGGCTCGGAAGGATGTTTTACTATGACCCTCCAATGTAGATGGAGAGATTTTGTTTACATCAATAAAAGTAATCAGAAATTCCAAATCTACATTTTAAGACCAGCTTTGTGACCAGGAACTCTATTCTTAAAGAATTCTTAAAGAATTATTAATACCATGAGGCATAAAACTGTGTATGGTGATTGTGACAAGAGAAAGACAAATGCAAACAGATTCATGAGTCATTCTTATTAGCATCAGTAGGGCCATTAGGCCTATGTCAGCATCTGCTGTATATGATGACCCTTGAGACACTCTCCAGAAAAGTGATTACGATGTAATCTGTTTGAAGACTACTCATAAACGTCACATTGGATTGCTGCCCTGTAAAGTCTTTAACTCCCTAGGGATAAAAATACCTATACTTAACCACCATGCTTGATTACAGAATTAGGCTCAGAGGAGTGGATTTTTCAAACCCATTAAACTCATTAGCAACAGAGCTAGAATTAGAACTCAGGGCTTCCAACTAGCACTCTGTTCTCTGTCCTCACATTTTACCCATTCTATTACGTGTCTGTCTTAATGTCTATGATAATGTCATGATCAAATCATGAGTAAATTAATGATTATTTGTAAATGTCAGTCTATCCTTTTTAAATAGGGACATATAGCTTATTTTCTTTTTTTTTTTTTTTTTTTTTTTTTTTTGAGACGGAGTCTCGCTCTGTCGCCCAGGCTGGAGTGCAGTGGCGCAATCTCGGCTCACTGCAAGCTCCGCCTCCCAAGTTCACGCCATTCTCCTGCCTCAGCTTCCCGAGTAGCTGGGACTACAGGCGCCCGCCATCTCGCCCGGCTAGTTTTTTGTATTTTTTAGTAGAGACGGGGTTTCACCGTGTAGACCAGGATGGTCTCGATCTCCTCACCTCGTGATCCACCCGTCTCAGCCTCCCAAAGTGCTGGGATTACAGGCTTGAGCCACCGCGCCCGGCCTATTTTCATATTTTGAGTTGCACTGTCACAGCATCTTCAGAAACGTCTTCTGAAATTAGAAACTACAGGTCATTACAACACAAGTATATAACGATCTATGGCTTTTAGTGATAATCATCCTGGTCTTTATCTGTGATACACTGATTATACACTTTAGCATGAACTAGCCAGAGGTTCAGATGGTTGTTTTGAACAACTTGTTCTGTAATAGTTGTTTTTTGTTTTTGTTTTTGTTTTTTTTGTAATATGTCTGCCTACATTTGGATATCTTTCCCCTTGGTCGGTTTTTCTCAAATGGCCTATGGCTTTGAATTAAAACAGTGAAAGAGTAATTTAAATTACCAAATATTTAATATTTTAATAGAAAATATTTTTCCAAAATCACTATGGGATTTTCTGCCAAACTGCTCCTTTAGTTTAGGATTGTTTGAGTCTTAGATTGATTCAACATCCTTTCCAGCTTTTCTGATGAAGTGTCAAAAATATTCAATAATATATGCAATTAAAATTATATGAAAAATGTGTGATTCAGGATTTGCCTGGCTCTAAAGTACTCCGTGAGCTGCCCCTCTAAACTAAGTCTTTCCCAGGGTTTCCCAGGGAACTAAGGCATAGCCTAATTTAGAGAATGCTTCTTAATTAAAACCACATTTCACTGTCCTCTATATTTTGAGACATCATTGTAATGTCTTTTTTTTTTTTTTTTTTTTTTTTTTTTTTTTTTTTTTTTTATAATAGTAATCCTGGCCTCATAAAATGAGTTGTCAAGTGTTCTCTCTTCTAATATTTGGAATAGATTGTATATAAATGGTAATATTTCTTTCTTAAACTTTGCTAGAGTATGCGAGTGAAACCCTCAAAGTCTAGAATTTTCTTTGTTGGGATATTTTAAACGTTGAAATCAATTTCTTTAACTGGGTAAGGCTATCAAGGTTACCTGTTTATTCCTGAAGGAGTTTTGGTAGTTTGTATCTTCCAAATAATTGGTCCTTTTCATCTAATTTGTTGTACAGACTAGAGATGTTTATAGTAGTCCCTTATTATCCTCTTAATACCTGTAATGATGTCCACTTCCATTACAGGCATTGGCAAGTTGTACCTTTTCTTTCTTCCCCCAAATGCTTGTAATTTGGAGAAAGAATGCTTATAATTTGGAGGAAGAAAGAAAATATACAAATTACCAATGACTGTAATGGAAATTGATATCATTACAGGTGTTAAAAGGATAACACCTGTAGTTTCTACTGTTTTCATCTTTTCAACATCATTCATTTATGCTCTTATATTTATTATTTTCTTCCTTTTGTGTGGTATGGGCTCGATTTTTCCTTGCTATTCTAGTTTCTTATATTATTGATTTAAAACTTTCCTTCAATGACTAGCATAAATCCATATATTTCTCAAATTATTACTGCTTTACAAAGTGCATCTCATGAATTATCATGTCAGTTTCACTTACTTCAATTTTTTTCCAGTTTCTCTTTATGTTTAATCCATAGGTTATTTAGAAATGTACTGTTTATTTCCAAATTGTTGAAGGGTTTTCTAGATGTCCTCCTATTATTAATTACTAGCAAAATTATATTATGGTTGAAGAATATCCCAGGTATGATTCTTTAAATCTTGTTAAAGTTTGTTTCATGGTCTAGAATGGTATCTCAATCGCTACTCCATACCCCTTGAAAAGACTATGAATTTTGCTGTTATTGGGTGAAGTGTTCTAGAAATGACACAAGTCAAACTAGGATGGCTTTGTTATGGTTTTCCATAATATTGCCGATTTTATGCCTAACTTTATTATTACTGAGAAAGGGGTAATGAAACCTTCAAGTATAATATATTTATCCAGTCTTCCCTACAGTGTTATCAATTTTTGCTTCACATGTTTTGGAAGTTTCAAGCATTTGGTAGGCTGACACACATTTATCATTATATTTTCTTGGTGAATGGACACTTTTGTCATTGTGTAATATCTGTCTTTACCCTGTTGATGTTCTTTGTTTAGAAATATATTTTTGTTAATATTAACACAGTCGATCTAACTTTCTTTGGATTAGTGTTTGCAAAGTATAGAACTACATTATTTCAAATTATTTAAATACTTATTAGCTTCCACTGTAATTATTTTTTGTTAAAGGTCTTTATTATTTTGTTCTAGAGGGTAAAATATACATTTATAGGATTGGGTGTGGTGCCTTATGCCTGTAATCCCTACACTTTGGGAGGCCCAGGTGGGTTGATCACCCAAGGTCAGGAGTTTGAGACCAGCCTGGCCAACATGGTGAAACTCTGTCTCTACTAAAAATAAGAAAAATTAGCCAGGACAAGTGGCACACTCCTGTGTTTCCAGCTACTCTGGAGGCTGAGTCAGGAGAATCACTTGAACCCTGGAGGCAGAGGCTGCCATGAGCTGAGATCACGCCATTGCACTTCAGCCTGGGCGACGAGCACAAAATTCCATCTCAAAAAAAAA
>NW_016806076.1:64172-69470 GCF_001698545.2 Rhinopithecus bieti
AAAAAATATATATATATATATATATACACACACACACACATTTGTAACCTTTCTCAGTGTATTTACAGTTAACATTTTCCATTTCAACTAGAAGTCATACAACTGAAAATTCCTGATATCCTAGTAACTTTATATTTTAGTTATCATATACATTGCATCCATATACACCAAGTAATGTTTAAGCTTTATTGCATCAGCATATATGTTTTTAAAAAATGTAATAAAAGCAACATGGTCTATTATATTTAATCCCCTTAAGCATTACTTTTGCTCTGCCTTTATTCCTGAAATTACAAGTTTCTCTGTTATATCACAACTCCCTGCAGTCTAAAGCACTGCTTTTAGCATTTCTTTCACAGGTCTACTGACAATGAATTATGTTAACTTTGCTACATGTGAAGCACAGTGTATTATTCTGAAGGATTATTTTTACTAGATGTAGAATTCTAGGTTGACAGTTTATAGCTTTTAGCAACTTGATGTTGTTCCACAATCTTGGAGCCACCAGGGTTTTTGATATGAGAAGTGCAGTCATTTGAAATGTTGTTCCCCTAAATATAATGTGCCATTTTCCTCTGGCATCTATAAAAAGAAATAGATCGGTAATTACAATGTTCATTTTTTTGATAACAGGTAAGCTAGAAGCCCAATCACCATCAATATGCAATACATCCATTGACAAACATGCACATGTACCCTGTGAATCTAAAATAAAATACAATTTAAAAGATCATTATAAGTTTTAAAAATTAAACATAAAAGGAGAAGGAATTATCTTTAGTTTTCAAAAAGTTTATTATGATGTGTTTGGGTGAGGTTTCCTTTGAGTTTATTATGTTTATGGCTCACAGAACATTAATACATTTAGGGTTTTCTCCAAATTTGTAAGGCCTTTGACCGTTATATTCAAATATACATTTGTCACAAATTTCTTTCCCTTTTCCTTTAGGGACCACAATAGTATATATGCTGTAATTTTTAGTATTGTTTCACAGATTCCTGAGACTTTGTTCAATTTTCTGCAGTATAACTTTTTCTTAAGATTAGAACATTTCAGCTGACCTGTCTTCATGTACACTGACTTCTTTGTTATCTCTATTCTGCTCTTGGGCCCATCCAGGGAATACTTTATTTCAGATGATATATTTTTCAATTCTAAAGTTTACTTTTTAAAACATATATATGTTAAAATTATGCACACATGTATACAGGTATGTATGTACACATATATAAACGCACAAAATACACACACACAATGCATATGTATTTCCTAATTCTCTGGTTAGAATTTCTACCATTTCATTCTTTTCAGGATTACTGATGTTTACCTCAAGGAGCATGGTTATAATATTAGCATTAAGGTCCTTGGTCATTTTAATATCTGGGTTACCTCAGGGATTACCTCTGATGATTGTCATTTGCCTTGAGAACTGGGTCAACATTTTTCTGATTCTTTGTAATTGTGTATATTGAGTAGTTTTAGATTGTATCCTAGAAATACGAAACATTATATTGTGAGACACTGACTACTAAGTTGTTTTGTTTTTATAGAATATTGATCTTTTTTGTAGTATAAAAGCAGCTACAGAAAAGCTGTATTCCAATGAAACTTTATTTACAGAAGCAAGTGGCACACTAACCACCAAAATAATTAGGTTCAGAGTACAAATTCTGCCCTACCTTCTGTTAGTGGTAGTTTCACTGTCAGTTTTCAATGTCTTTACTCTGAAGTTTGGGTTTATCCCATTATGTGTACCACTTGAGAGTTTACCTGGGTTATATACAGTGGTTTACATCATAATTCTGTTATCAAAGGCTCTTCTATGTTGTTTGGAGTCTGTCTCACACAGGTTAGGGGTGAGTCTGGAAATTATACCCTTCCTACAGAGAATTAAGGATGCCCTTTTCCAACTCTCCCTAGTCCAAAGAGTTGTCCAGAGATAGCAAAGGGCTGGAGAAGGATATCCTTAATTCTCTGTAGGAAGATTCACCTTAATTCACCACCACCTTCTTCTGTTCCCAGAAGTCTCTTTACCTACTTTTTCCTGTCAGAGAGACTGAGTTTTTCTCAGAGTTTTCACCATTCATGCTACTTTTACATAGTTACAAAACCCATTGTAGGGACTCGATAAAAAAACAAATACAAAAGAAAACAAAATCCCAAGGATTCCTTCCATACTCTCCAGCTCATACAGTCCCCATTACCAGTCCTCTTGCCCAAAAGTTGTTTCTGTTAAAGATTTTGCTGCTCTGAAGTACAACAGAGTTCCTTGACTGGGGCTGCTGTTAAATCAAAACTTGGATATTGAAAAAAAGGAAAACATAAGAAACATATTCTTTAGGTATTTTTCCTTCATTTTGACTTCTTTAACAATTCACATGCTACTTTTTTACATTTTAGGGTTCTCAGGTAGTTGACTTTTTTTTTTTTTTTTTTGGAGATGGAGTTTTGCTCTTGTTGCCCAAGCTGGAGTGCAATGGCATGATCTTGGCTCACTGCAACTTCTGCCTCCTGGGTTCAAGTGATTCTCCTGTCTCAGCCTCCTGAGTAGCTGGGATTAAAGGCATCTCACAACACCCAGCTACTTTTTTTTTGTATTTTCAGTAGAGATGGGATTTCACTATGTTGGCCAGGCTGGTCTCGAACTCCTGACCTCAGGTGATCCACTCGCCTTGCCTTCCCAAAGTGCTAGGATTACAGGCATGAGCCACCATGCCCAGCTAGGTAGTTGACTTTTATATGTATTTTCCAATTATGTTAGCTTTAATCAGTGAGAATGAGAGATTGTAGTGGTTTTATTATATCTCATCTGGTACCCTAAGTCACATTTTAGAGTTGAGTTTAAAGAGTTTAAAGCTTTATTCACTTTGCAAAGGCAAAATTATAAACCAAGCAACCTTTATATTCTGGCCTCCCATAACAAATCTTTCAATCCCCTTCAGATGCTCAGTGCCATGGTCACACAACGAAACTCAGAAATCACAACAAGACTAATTTGGTACCTCTCCAAAATATTTCTTAACTATTTGTCCAATATTTATGTTGAAAGGATGATGAACATCATAAGTTTACATACCTGCGGTAAAAAAAAATCTTTCTGGTTACCCAGAACTGTCTTCCACAGAAAATGGTTTAAAAGACACTATCAAACATAATACCCGAAAACTTGCTCCTGAAGATGGTTCTAATAACATTCATTTTTATAAATGTGTATTAATGTCAGTGGTGTTTTATATTTTAAGTTTTATATGTTGTTGAATAGTAATAATAATATCAGCTAACAGCAATGGTGCAATTATGACAAGTTTGCTAAATGCAAATATGGATTACCTCATGAGACCCCCAAAAACTGTATAAGTGGCACTGTTGTCAATATTTTAAGAAGAGATAAACTGAGGCTTAAAATGATTAAGTATTATTTTAATTTTCATGTAATCATTTAAATATGTAATTATAAAAGATAATAAGCACCTTTTAAAAAATCAATAAAATATCAATTTTTAAAAATTAATTATTCCTTAAAATCATAATATACACTTGTGCAGATTTTCCCCAATTATCTAATTATGTATTCTATTTTTTGGTTTGTTTAAATCAGGAAACAAATAAGATTTATATATACCAGGAATTGACAAACATTTTATGTAAAGATCAAGACAGTAAATATTGAATGCTCTGAAGATTGTTGTATGTCTAACCGTTTCAAGTATTTGTGTTCCAATAAAAGTTTATTTACAAAAGCAGGTGGAAAGCCAGATTTGGCTCATGGACCACAGTTCATCCATATCACAGTTCATTAACTTATAGCCACATGGCTATAAGTTAATAAAGTCTCTTTGGTCTCTTTTAAAATACAGGCACATTCTTCACCTGGGTTTGTCTCTTTCTTCTCACTATAATGTAATCTATTTGTTGAGGAAAAGGAGTTGTTTTCCTGCACAAACTAAGTTTTACTGACTGCATCCACTTGGTTAATTTAACGTGTTCTATTTGTTTTACCTGCAAGTTAGCAATTCATTCTAGAACCCTTAGGTTTGATTTGTTGACAAGACTACTTCAAAGGTCACACTACAATTTAACTAGACATCTGATTCTAAAGTTCATGCACTTTACCATTTGATTTAGTTTATCCTTGGAGAGTCTCTCAAAATGTTCTAGCCTATAAGTGGCAAATGCCCTAGCCAACTTTTATCTTTGTTGCCAGCTGAGCTCAGGAATGGAAGTTTTTCTTAATAAGTAGCAGTTTCAAAAAGGCATTCAGTGATGTGGAAATTTTAGGCCAATAGGGTATTTTGGGGGAATGTTCAGCCTTGTTTCATTTAACCTAATAGTTATTTGAATTACAAACACCAGTAATGAAGAAAACTGCACAAATCTGATAAAACAGGGCTCATTATCCAGAATTTCTCTTAAGTTCTTGTTAAACAAAACAAAGTTAAATAAAAAAAGTTTATGCCCAGGGCCCCTAATCTCTATTTTGTCTACTTGAGCACAGTTTGATGCAAATTCTAATTCTATTCTCTCTGATGGATTGATTGCTGACTGAGCCAAGCTTCATAGATCTTAAATATGATCAAGACATGCATAATTTCAGAAAAGAATATGGTTCCTCTCTCAACTGAAATAGGTCAAGTGTTTCATGCTTAGAGCTATGATTACTTTTCTTTATCTTATTAAAAATGCTTATTTTGTTGTTACATTTTGCCTTGATATAGAAAATCAGTTTGTTTTAGAGAAATAAATGTATAAGCTCATTGCTGATTCAGAATATTTCATTTGCATGTTCTATTTTATTAATGAATTGCTTAGCTTTTATTTTACTTTACAAGGAAAACAGAAAAGTAAAAATGCTTCCTGATATAGGCTGCAGAACTTTTGAGATTTCTCCTGCTAATATGCTTTTCTTCCAAATTCTAAAATCTATTTTAATGTAGAATTTTAATCTACTTTGTAAACATTAGATCTCTGAAGTATTTAATGTACGTATGCATGTAATACTCTAAATTCAGATTTCAACCGTGCTTATCAATATTCCAAAAGTATTATTCATTTTTAATAGCTTGGCTACTGTACCCAGAAACATGCTGATTAGATAGAGGTATGAACTGCATCTCAGAGAAGAATATTTCTGTGAAAATCACTTAAAATTGAGGACTCATTTTAAATCAATATATGTCTGACACCTAAAGAGCTGTTTTCTCTCCTATATAAAATATTTACAATGCAAAACATGCATCTTGAGGACATGCAATATATAAATTAAAAACATTACAGATTCTGTATTTTTTTTTTTTTTT
>NW_016806076.1:70752-96671 GCF_001698545.2 Rhinopithecus bieti
CCCCCCCCCCCCAGCTAGTGCCCCTGTGAAAGGACCACTGCCTCATAATTACATTATAAAATCTTATAAATTTATATTATAAAATTATTTTATATTACATATAATTTATAAATATATAATATAAAATGAACTAGAAACCAGTCAGAAACAGAGAAAACTATACTAATATTTGATTTATTATAAATTTTGAAAATTTTTAACAGAAATACCTCAAACTTATTTACCATATCAACAACTAAAATATCTTCATAAAAAACATTTCCTTTCTAAAGTTTCCATAGAAGAAAGAAATGTTCTATAAACAACTCTCTTTGCATATTGAGGCCCCAGGAACTTGAAAGCAAGTTAGAAGAAGGAAGATGAAGCAGCTGCTGGTACTTATTGGGCATATGTCCCCAGGAGAAAGAAAAGAAAGCTGATGACCCTGCCTGCTTTCTTGTTAAGTGGACCTCCTGGTAGTCGTTGGTAGGAGGAAACCTATCTATTGAATGTTCTTAGAAGAAAGCTGCTGAGTAAAGAATTACTTATAACAAATAAACTCAGAATCTATGAGACATTGTTCCTTGAAGATGGTTATATAGTCTATAATATTTTCTGGATTATGAAAGACATGTTTAAAAACTTTTACCTCTTTCATTGTGAGAAAACCTACAAAATCTCACTTAGGAAACTCATTTAGTATTCTAAGCCTGAAAGACACATCTTATATGCAAAACAAGGACCTGGGGAACCATATAGGATGTCCTATGTCTCTTTCTGCTTCATCTGTGCCCACTGATTCTCTGTATCTTTGAAATTATCAGTAAAGGTGTATTGGATAAGATCTCTATGATTCATGGTATCCAATTTGACAATCCCAGCATGAGTGTTTGTTCACAAGTGTTTGCAGCTATTTTGTCAGAGACTGGCCTGGACCCCGATGCTGAATCTGTCTATTTTCTAGTGCCTGCCTTGTTTCCAGATTCTCTCTCTCTCAATGCCTATCTCATTTTATGTGATACACCACAGAAACCATCTGTCTTTCTACTGATCTCAGTTTCTTCACAGAAAGGTATCTCTGCTACCTTCCTGCTTATCCTCACCTCAAGGCAACTGGTAAGTTCTACTCTACCTTCCTAGCAAATGATCCAGGGATGCTCCACTTCAGCCAGGGCCTTGAAGAGAAATTAGATTTTACTAGGAAAGCAATACATCATTTATGAATGGGGTAGAGTTATGTTATTTTTTGTTTTGTTTTCTTTTGTTTTAATGGGGTCCAGGTTGGAGCTGAGTTGGTATTCTGTAAAACATCCACCCAAATGTCCATCAATAATAGACTAGATAAAATGTGGCACATATACACCATGGAATACTATGCAGCCATAAAAAATGAATTCATGACCTTTGCAGGGACATGGATGAATCTGGAAACCATCATCTTCAGCAAACTAACACAGGAACAGAAAACCAAACACCACATGTTCCCACTCATAAGTAGGAGTAGAACAGTGAAAAGACATGGACACAGGGAGGGGAAGATCATACACCGGGGCCTGTCAGGGGTAGGGGGAAAGGGGAAGGAGAGCATTAGGCAAATACCTAATGCATGCAGGGCTTAAAACCTAGGTGATGGGTTGATAGGTGCAGCAAACCACCATGGCGCATGTATACCTGTGTAACAAACCTGCATGTTCAGCACATGTATCCCAGAATTTAAAGTAAAATCAAATAAAATACAAAAAAAAATTCACATATGTAAAATGAACATGTATACCTCTTTTTCAATGTCACTTTTCTAGAATAAACAAAACATATTACTTTGTAAAATATTACGAGATAATATATATTGATGAGAGCTTTCAGTAGCAAAAATTTCTAGTAATATTTGATCAGAAAGCTGATCCTGTGAAAATCACATACCATCTAGATATCTAAAGAAACATATAAGCTATTAATAAAATTCATACAAAATTTTAAAACTTACTAAAACCATAGGTATTGCTTTTTACAGAGATATTCACCCCACAGATACTCTAGCTGTTGGCTGACTGCTCTTCCTAGAGGTACTTGTATTCTATTTGAAAAGAGGAAGAAAGTCTTTCAGAAAAACAGTTTCTCATAAACTTTCCAACACAAGGTCCCAGTGGCATAAAGCCTAATAATTAAAGTCAATAGCTTGACTTTTGTTCTCATTTTTGAATAACTAAACAATGTAGGCCCTTAGAAAATCAAATGTCACCAGTCTATGATATCATACAGAAGCCACTTTGTCAAAGCTATTTTAAAAATAAATAGAAAACCACCTTATGTCAAAAGATGGTGAATATACAATAATCAACATAAGAAAATGTTGACACTAAAAAAACAAAAAAAGCAGATACATTTTCCTAATGTTAACCTATTTGAGAGGTGAAACGTGCTAGCAGCCCTCGCTCTTGGTGCCTCCTTGGCCTCAGCGTCCACTCTGGTGGCACTTGAGGAGCCCATCAGCCCACCATGGGACTGTGAGAGCCCCATTCTGGGCTGGCGGAGGCCAGAGCCGCCTCCCTCTGCTGGGGAGGTGTGGAGGAAGAGGCATGGATGGGAACCGGATCTGCATGTGGCACTCGCCACTGGCCCAGGGCAGTGAGGGGCTTAGCACCCAGGCCAGCAGCTGCAGACGGTGCACTGGATCCCCCAGCAGTGCCAGCCCACTAGCCCTGTGCTCAAGTACTCACTGGGCCTCAGCCACCTCCCCGCGGGGCAGGGCTCCGGACCTGCAGCCCTCCATGTCCGAGCCCCTGCTCCACGGTGGGCTCCTGTGCTGCCCAAGCTTCTCTGACTCTCCGACGGGTGCTGCTCCCTGCTCCTTGGCGCCCAGTCCCATCAACCGCCCAAGGGCTGAGGAGTGTAGGTGCCGCTGAGAACTGGCGGGCAGCTCCGCCTGCAGCCCCGGTGCAGGATCTACTAGGTGAAGCCAATTGGGCTCCTGAGTCTAGTGGGGACTTGGAGAATTTTATGTCTAGCTAAGGGATTGTAAATACACCAATCAGCACTCTTTGTCTAGCTCAGGGTTTGTAAATACACCAATCAGCACTCTGTGTCTAGCTCAAGGTTTGTGAATACACCAATTGGTACTCTGTATCTAGCTAACCTAGTGGGGACTTGGAGAACTTTACTGTCTAGCACTCTGTGTCTAGCTCAAGCATTGTAAACGCACCAATCAGCACTCTATGTCTACCACAGGGTTTGTAAATACACCAATCAGTACTCTGTGTCCAGCTCAAGGTTTGTGAATATACCAATTGGCACTCTGTATCTAGCTAACCTAGGGGGGACTTGGAGAACTTTTCTGTCTAGCACTCTGTGTCTAGCTCAAGGACTGTAAACACATCAATCAGCACTCTGTCAAAACAAAACAATCAACTCTCTGTAAAATGGACCAATAGCAGGATGTGGGTGGGGCCAGATAAGGGAATAAAAGCAGGCTGCCTGAGCCAACCAGTGGCAACCCGCTCGGGTCCCATTCCACACTGTGGAAGCTTTGTTCTTTCACTCTTTGCAATAAATCTTGCTGCTGCTCACTCTTTGGGTCCACGCTGCCTTTATGAGTTGTAACACTCACCACGAAGGTCTACAGCTTCACTCCTGAAGCCAGCGAGACCACAAACCCACTGGGAAGAATGAACAACTCCAGACCCGCTGCCTTTAAGAGTTGTAACACTCACCACAAAGGTCTGCAACTTCACTCCTGTCAGCAAGACCACGAACCCATCAGAAGGAAAAAGCTCCAGACACATCTGAACGTCTGAAGGAACAAACTCTGGACACACCATCTTTAAGAACTGTAACACTCACCATGAGGGTCCATGGCTTCATTCTTGAAGTCAGAGAGACCAAAAACCTGCCAATTCCAGACACATTTTGGCGACCACGAAGGTACTATCGCCTATCAGCAAGTGCTGAGACTATCACCTATCGCGGTGAGACTTTTGCCTATCTCCAAGCAGTGGGACATCAACTATTGCAGAGCAGTGAGCACCAACAGACCCCTTTCACTTGCTATTCTGTCCTATTTTTCCTTAGAATTCAGGGGCTAAATACCAGGCACCTGTCGGCCACTTAAAAGTGACTAGTGCTGCTGCCAGACTTAAGACATGAGTGTCAGGCTTTCTGGGAAAGGGCTCTCTAACAACCCCTGACTCTTCGGAGTTGGGAGCACTGGTTTGCCTAGAACCAGCTTCCGCTTTTCCTGTACTTCCAGGCTGAGCCAAGGGTCGACTGAGAGGAAAGCCATGCAGCTCCAGGGTCCTGACAACAAGTTGGTTGACCCTGTGGCCATGAGTGGAACTCTCAAAGGCATGTCACCCAAGTGAGACTCGCCCATCTATTCTATCTACCCTGACACTTGCCCCTGGGTCCTAATGCCTGCCAGACAAACTTCCTCTCGCCTCTCTTCTCTGAGGTTAGTCTCGCTTCTAAAAATCGCTCCCTGTCTCTGGTGCTTTTCTAGTTTCTCCTATGAGAATGACTTCTAGTATGAACTCCAAGACTCTGTTAGCTTCTTTAGGCACCCAGGCTCACCAATCAGAAAGACATAATTTTTGCCCAAATCCCTGTTGTAGGGGGTACTATCTGGGTATTTTAGGGTCCCTCCTCAGACTAACAAGCCTAGCAAAAGCTCTTCCTGAAGCTAGGATATGAGGAGCCTCAGCAATTGTATCCTCCCTTTTCACACAAGTGAGGACAAAAGGTGTCACTCTTCTGACCCTGGAAATCCCTTCCCTCCCACAGGATACGGCCCTCCACTTCACTTTTGGGGCATAACATCTTTCTAGGACAGGGGTAAAGTCCCAATACTAACAGGAGAATGCTTAGGACTCTGACAGGTTTTTGAGAATGCATCGGTAAGGGCCACTAAATTCGATTTTTCTCGGTCCGGTCCTCCATGTGGTCTGAGTGGACAGGCAAGGGTGCAGGTTTTTGAGAATGTGTCAGTAAGAGCCACTAAATCCAACCTTCCTCGGTCCTCCATGTAGTCTGGGGGAAAAGCTAGTGTTTCTGCTGCTGCATTGGTGAGCGCAACTATTCTGATCAGCAGGGTCCAAGGACCGTTGCAGGTTCTTGGGGAGGGGTTGTTTCTGCTGCTGCGTTGGTGAGCACAACTATTCCAATCAGCAGATTCCAGGGACCATTGTGGGTTCTTGTGCAGGGGGAGAAACAAAACAAACCAAAATCGCAGGCAGTTTTGTTTTTCAGATGGGAAACACTCAGGCATCAACAGGCTCACCCTTGAAATGCATCCTAAACCACTGGGACCAATTTGACCCACAAACCCTGAAAAGAGGTGATTCATTTTCTCTGCACTATGGCTTGGCCCCAATAGTCTCTCTCTGACAGGGAAAAATGGTCACCTGAGGAAAGTATAAATTACAATACTATCCTGCAGCTTGATCTTTTTTGTAAGAGGGAAGGCAAATGGAGTGAAATACCTTATGTCCAAGCTTTCTTTTCACTGAAGGAGAATACACAACTATGCAAAGTTCACAATTTACATCCCACAGGAGGACCTCTCAGCTTACCTCTATATCCTAGCCTCCCTATAGCTCCCCTTCCTATTAATGATAAGCCTCCTCTAATCTCCCCTGCCCAGAAGTAAGCAAAGAAATCTCCAGAGGACCACAAAAAACCCCAGGCTATCAGTTATGTCCCCTTTAAGCTGCAGGGGGAGGGGAATTTGGACCAACCAGGGTACATGTCCCCTTCTCCCTCTCTGATTTAAAGCAGATCAAGGCAGACCTGGGGAAGTTTTCAGATGATCCTGATAGGTACATAGATGTTCTACAGGGTCTAGTGCAAACCACTGACCTCACTTGGAGAGATGTCATGCTATCGTGAGACCAAACCCTGGCCTTTAATGAAAAGAATGTGGCTTTGGCTGCAGCCCGAGACTTTGGAGATACCTGGTATCTTAGTCAAGTAAATGATAGAATGACAGCCAAATAAAGGGACAAATTCCCTACTGGTCAGCGAGCCATCCCCATATGGATACCCACTGGGACCTTGATTCAGATCGTGGGGACTGGAGTCGTAAACATCTGTTGACCTGTGTTCTAGAAGGACTAAGGAGAATTAGGAAAAAGCCAATGAATTACTGAATGATGTCCACCATAACTCAGGGAAAGGAAGAAAATTCTTCTGTCTTTGTCGAGCGGCTACAGGAGGCCTTAAGAAAATATGGTCCCCTGTCACCCGAATCACTCAAGGATCAACTGATCCTAAAAGATAAATTTATCACCCAATCAGCCGCAGATATCAGGAGAAAGCTCCAAAAGCAAGCCCTGCATCCTGAACAAAACTTGGAGGCATTATTAAACCTGGCAACCTCAGTGTTCTATGATAGGGACAGAGAGGGGCAGGCCCAAAAGGAAAAGCAAAATCAGAGAAAGGCTGCAGCCTTAGTCATAGCCCACAGACAAACAAACCTTGGTGGTTCAGACAGGATAGAAAATGGAGCAGGTCAATCATCCAGTAAGCTTTATTATCAGTGTGGTTTACTAGGACACTTTAAAAAAGACTGTCCAATGAGAAACAAGCTGCCCCCTCATCCATGTCCACTATGCCGAGGCAATCACTGGAAGGTGCACTGCCCCAGAAGATGAAGGTTCTCTGGGTCAGAAGCTCCCCCAACCAGATGATCCAACAACAGGACTCTGGGTGCCTGGGGCAAGCACCAGCTCATGTCATCACCCTCACTGAGCCCCGGGTATGCTTAACCACTGAGGGCCAGGAAATTGACTTCCTTCTGGACAGTGGTGCAGCCTTCTCAGTGTTAATCTCCTGTCCCAGACGACTGTCCTCAAAATATGTGGCCATCCAAGGAATCCCTGGACAGCCTGTAACCAGGTATTTCTCCCACCTCCTCAGTTGTAATTGGGAGACTTTGCTCTTTTCACATGCCTTTCTTGTGCCTGAAAGTCCCAGATCCTTATCAGGGAGGGATACATTAGTCAAGGCAGGAGCTATTATCCACATGAATATGGGGAACAAGTTACCCATTTGTTGTCTCCTACTTGAGGAGGGAATCAACCCTGAAGTCTGGGCATTCAAAGGACAGTTTGGAAGGGCAAAATTGCCCACCCAGTCCAAATCAGGTTAAAAGATGCCAACACTTTTCCTTACCAAAGGCAATATCCCTTAAGGCCTGAAGCTCATAAAGGATTACAGGATATTGTTAAACATTTAAAAGCTCAAGGTTTAGTAAGGAAATGCAGCAGTCCCTGCAACATCCCAATTCTAGGAGCACAAAAACCAAATGGTCAGTGGAGACTAGTGCAAGATCTTAGGCTCATCAATGAGGCAGTAATTCCTCTATATCCAGTTGTACCCAACCCCTATATCTTGCTCTGTCAAATAGCAGAAGCAGCAGAATGGTTCACTGTTCTGGACCTCAAGGATGCCTTTTTCTATCTCCTGCACTCTGACTCCCAGTTTCTCTTTGCCTTTGAGGATCCCACAGACACATCCCAACTTACGTGGACGGTCTTGCCCCAAGGGTTAGGGATAGCTCTCATCTGTTTGGTCAGGCACTGGCCCAAGATCTAGGCCACTTCTCAAGTCCAGGCACTCTGGTCCTTCAGTATGTGAATGATTTACTTTTGGCTACCAGTTCAGAAGCTTCATGTCAGCAGGCTACTCTAGATCTCTTGAACTTTCTAGCTAATCAAGGGTACAAGGTGCCTAGGTCAAAGGCCTAGCTATGCCTACAGCAGTTCAAGTATTTAGGCCTAATATTAGCCAGAGGGACCAGAGTCCTCAGCAAGAAATGAATACAGCCTATACTGGCTTATCCTCACCTTAAGACATTAAAACAGTTGTGGCGGTTCCTTGGAATCACTGGCCTTTGCCGACTATGTATCCCCAGATACAGCGAGATAGCCAGGTCCCTCTATACTTTAATCAAGGAAACCCAGAGGGCAAATACTCATCTAGTAGAATGGGAGCCAGAGGCAGAAACAGCCTTCAAAACTTTAAAGCAGGCCCTAGTACAAGCTCCAGCTTTAAGCCTTCCTACAGGACAAAACTTCTCTCTACATGTCACAGAGAGAGCAGGTATAGCTCTTGGAGTCCTTATTCAGACTCGTGGGAGAACCCCACAACCAGTGGTATACCTAAGTAAGGAAATTGATGTGGTAGCAAAAGGCTGGCCTCACTGTTTACGGGTAGTTGTGGTGGTGGCTGTCTTAGTGTCAGAGGCTATCAAGATAATACAAGGAAAGGATCTCACTGTCTGGACTACCCATGATGTAAATGGCACACTAGGTGCCAAAGGAAGTTTACGGCTATCAGACAACCACCTACTTAGATACCAGGAGCTACTCCTTGAGGGACCGGTGCTTCAAATGCGTACATACATGGCCCTCAACCCTGCCACTTTTCTCCCAGATGATGGGGAACCGATCGAGCATGACTGCCACCAAATTATAGTCCAGACTTATGCTGCCCAAGATGATCTCTTAGAAGTCCCCTTAGCTAATCCTGACCTTAACCTATATACTGATGGAAGTTCATTTGTGGAGAATGGGATACAAAGGGCAGGTTATGCCATAGTTAGTGATGTAACCATGCTTGAAAGTAAGCCTCTTCCCCTCAAGGACCAGTGCCCAGTTAGCAGAACTAGTGGCACTTACCTATGCCTTAGAACTGAGAAAGGGAAAAAGAATAAATGTGTATACAGATAGCAAGTATACCTATCTAATCCTACATGTCCATGCTACAATATGGAAAGAAAGGGAGTTCCTAACCTCTGGGGAACCCCATTAAATACCACAAGGAAATTATGGAGTTATTGCACACAGTGCAAAAACCCAAGGAAGTAGCAGTCTTACACTGCCAAAGCCATCAGAAAGGGGAAGGAGAGGAGAGAACAGCAGCATCAGCGGCTGGTAGCAGGGAAAGACCAGCAGAAAGGAAAGAGAGGAAAATACAGAAAGTCAAAGAAAGAAAGAGAGATGGAAGTAGTAAAGAGAAAACAGTGTACCCTATTCCTTTAAAAGCCCCCAGGGTAAATATCTGTCTACCCAGTCAAGGTATATTCTTCTTACATGGAATGTCAACCTATATCTACCTTCCCACTACCTGGACAGGCACCTGCACCTTAGTCTTTCTAAGTCCCAAAATTAATATTGCCCCAAGAAATCAGACCTTATCAGTACCCCTCAAAGCTCAAGTCCATCAGTGCAGAGCCACACAACTAATACCCCTAGGTATAGGGTTAGGAATGGCTACTGCTACAGGAAATGGAATAGCTGATTTATCTACTTCATTATCCTACTACCACATACTCAAATGATTTCTCAGACAGTTTGCAAGAAATAATGAAACCTATCCTTACTTTACAATCCCAAATAGACTCTTTAGCAGCAATGACTCTCCAAAACCACCGAGGCCTAGACCTCCTCACTGTTGAGAAAGGAGGACTCTGCACCTTCTTATGGGAAGAGTGTTGTTTTTCAACTAAACATTCAGGGATAATATGAGATGCCACCCCGCATTTACAGGAAAAGGCTTCTGAAATCAGACAACACCTTTCAAATTCTTACACCAACCTCTGGAGTTGGGCAACATGGCTTCTCCCCTTTCTAGGTCCCGTGGCAGCCATCTTGTTGTTACTCACCTTTGGGTCCTGTATCTTTAACCTTCTTGTCAAATTTGTTTCCTCTAGAATTGAGGCCATCAAGCTACAGATGGTCTTACAAATCCCAAATGAGCTCAACTAACAATTTATACCAAGGATCCCTGGACCTACTCAGTGACACTTTCACTAGCCTAGAGAGCTCCCCTCTCGAGGACACTACAACTGCAGGGCCCCTTCATTGCCCCTATCCAGCAGGAAGTAGCTAGAGCAGTCATCAGCCAAATTCCCAACAGCAGTTGGGGTGTCCTGTTTAGAGGGGGTATTGAGAGGTGACAACGTACTAGCAGTCCTGGCTTTCAGTACTTCCTTGGCCTCTGCATCCACTCTGGTGGTGTTTGAGGAGCCCTTCAGTCTGCCACAGCACTGTGGTAGCCCCTCTCTGGGCTGGCCAAGGCCGGAGCCGCCTCCCTCTGCTTGCCAGGAGGTGTGGAGGGAGAGGCACAGGTGGAAACCGGGGCTGCGTGTAGCGCTCCCGGGCCAGTGCAGGTTCCAGCAGGCATGGGTGCGGGCTTGGCGGTCCCGCACTCAGAGTAGCCAGCTGGCAGGGCAGGCCCAGGGCAGTGAGGCGCTTAGCACCCAGGCCAGCAGCTGCAGAGGGTGCGCTGGGTCCCCCAGCAGTGCCGGCTAGCCAGCGCGGTGCTCAAGTTCTCACTGGGCCTCCGCCACCTCCCCGCGGGGCAGGGCTCCGGACCTGCAGCCCACCACGTCCGAGCCCCTCCTCCAGGGTGGACTCCCAAGCAGCCGGAGCCTCCTCTATGGACGCCGCCCCCTGCTCCGTGGTGTTCGGACCCATCAACCGCCCAAGGGCTGAGGAGTGCAGGCACAGCTCAGAACTGGTGGGCAGCTATGCCTGCAGTCCCAGTGTAGGATCCACTAGGTGAAGCCAATTGGGCTCCTGAGTCTAGTGGGGACTTAGAGAACTTTTATGTCTAGCTAAGGGATTGTAAATACACCAATCAGCACTCTTTGTCTAGCTCAGGGTTTGTAAATACACCAATCAGCACTCGCTATCTAGCTCAAGGTTTGTGAATACACCAGTTGGTACTCTGTATCTAGCTAACCTAGTGGGGACTTGGAGAACTTTTCTGTCTAGCACTGTGTCTAGCTCAAAGACTGTAAACACACCAATCAGCATTCTGTGTCTAGCTCAGGGTTTGTGAATACACCAATCAGTAATCTGTGTCTAGCTCAAGGTTTGTAAATACACCAATTGGTACTCTGTGTCTAGCTAACCTAGTAGGGACTTGGAGAACTTTACTGTCTAGCACTCTGTGTCTAGCTCAAGCATTGTAAACGTACCAATTACCACTCTGTGTCTATCTCAGGGTTTGTAAATACACCAATCAGTACTCTGTGTCTAGCCCAAGGTTTGTAAACACACCAATTGGTAGTCTGTATCTAGCTAACCTAGGGGGGACTTGGAGAACTTTTCTGTCTAGCACTCTGTGTCTAGCTCAAGGACTGTAAACACATCAATCAGCACTCTGTCAAAACAAAACAATCAACTCTCTGTAAAATGGACCAATAGCAGGATGTGGGTGGGGCCAGATAAGGGAATAAAAGCAGGCTGCCTGAGCCAACCAGTGACAACCCGCTCGGGTCCCCTTCCACACTGTGGAAGCTTTGTTCTTTCACTCTTTGCAATAAATCTTGCTGCTGCTCACTCTTTGGGTCCACGCTGCCTTTATGAGTTGTAACACTCACCACGAAGGTCTACAGCTTCACTCCTGAAGCCAGCGAGACCACAAACCCACTGGGAAGAATGAACAACTCCAGACCCGCTGCCTTTAAGAGTTGTAACACTCACCACAAAGGTCTGCAGCTTCACTCCTGTCAGCAAGACCACGAACCCATCAGAAGGAAAAAGCTCCAGACACATCTGAACGTCTGAAGGAACAAACTCCGGACACACCATCTTTAAGAACTGTAACACTCACCATGAGGGTCCATGGCTTCATTCTTGAAGTCAGTGAGACCAAGAACCCACCAATTCTGGACACATATTGATACAGAAAAGGTAACGAAGGGGGAAATCCAAAATACACGTTTGAGAAGACACTAGGAAACTGTTATCCTCAGCATTGCGTAAATAATTTCAACAAGACCCAAGAAAATGATATTCAAAGGAACACAGCTAGAGAAAGGATACTAGGATAAGAGGCAACAAAACCACCTTTCAAAAATCTGATTCAATGGTCACAGAATATACATAAAAAATGTGTTAAACTTGACACAAATATCTACTTTACTTACCCTATTAAAAAGTAGGTGAGACAACACACATACCAGTTGCATGAGACAAATTAATATAAAATGGTGTTAGTGAAATATAAATAACTGACATGGGTAGTAAGTAACAGAAATTATTCCATATTTTATCTTCTAGATTCTAGAATCAGACTTCGTGGGTTTGACAAACTGGTGCTATACTTCCTATGCCGTGGGCCAGCTACTTAAACTCTCTAATCCTAATTGCCCTCTTTTGTAAAATGGGAATAATACAAATTACTAGTGTAGTTAAGAGAATTAAATGACATAACATAAAATTAAAATTAATCGCTATGTATTTCAAACAAAAATATATGCAAAATATCTGGAGGACTATGAAATGTTTGGAATAGTGTTTGACACATAAGGCTTCTCAGTAAATATTTATGATAATTATTATTGAACCATCCATTAATCTTTATTAAACAGATCTATCTTCTGCCATCAAATACCTTAGAAATTCAATCAGACTTACATAGAGTACAATATGATTTACATATATATACATACACAATCATTCTTTGAATTAGTGACTACTTAGAAAAGTTTATATCATTAAAAACTAAAACTATTCTTCAGGAAGTTCTTGGTAAGATCTTAGCATTCATTATATTGACAGAGAAATAAAGTCTTTAAAGTGAGCTAAAACACTAAGTATAAAAGCAATGAGAAAATTATATTTAGTTTTGGTTCAAAATATGTTAAGATTTCAAAACTATATTTTAGTTGAGGTACAGTTTACACATAGTAGAATGCACAGAATTTAAATGAACATTTTATGCATTTTACTTGACATGTCAAGAGTTGTACATATACTAGGGGTAAATGGGATATTTTCATATGTATATACAATGCATAATTATCAAATCAGGGTTATTGGGATATCTATCACCATAAACATTTATCTTTTATGTTGGAAAATTACAATTCTTCACTTCTAGCTATTTTGAAATATAAAACAAGTTATAATTTCTATAATTATATTTAGTTATAATTAACTATATCTAAAATTCACTAACTGTACTATTGAATACTAGAACTTATCGCTTCTATCTAACTATTTTCGTACTCATTAAGCAACTTCTCTTCCCTTCTGTGCCTCTGGTAACCATCATTCTACTCTCTGCCTCTATATGATCCATGTCTTTAGCTCCCATTACATATGAGTGAGAACATACAATATTTGTTTTTCTATGCCTGGCCCATTTCACTTAACATAATCACCTACAGTTCCATCCATGCTCTGCAAATGATGAGATTTCCTTCTTTTATGGTTTAATAATATTCATACACACACACACACACACACACACACACACACACACACACCAAATTCTCTTCATTCATTTAGTGATGGACACTTAGGCTGATTTCATATCTTGGCTACTGTGAGCATATGAGTCCGATACCTCTTTCCTTTCTTTTGGACATATAGCCAGCAGTGGGATTCTTGGATCATATGGTAGTTCTATTTTTAGATTTTTCAAGGAATGTCCACACTGTTGTCCATAATGGTTATTCTACTTTGCACTCCTACGAACAGTCTATGAGCATTTCCCTTTCTCCAAATCCTCATTAACATTTGTTACTTTTTGTTTTTTTAATTCTAGTTGGAGTGAGATGGTATCTCATTGTGGTTTGATTTGCATTTCCCTGATGATTAGTACTGTTGAGCTTTTTTTTTTTTTCCTTTTTTTCATATGCCTGCTAGCCATTTGTATGTCTTTTCTTGAGAAATATCTATCAGGTATTTTGCCCATGTTTAATTCAGATTGTTTGTTTTCTTGGTATTGAGTTGTTTGAGTTCTTTACATATTCTGGTAATTATATAATCCTTTGTCAGATAGCTAGTTTGCAAATATTTTCTTCCATTTTGTGGGTTTTCTCTTCACTTCGCTAATTGTTTCCTTTGCTGTGCAGAAGCATTTTGCCTTGATATATTCTCATTTGTCTATTTTTGCTTTTATTCCTTGTGTTTTTAAGGTCTTACCCAAAAAAATCTTTGTCCAGGCCAATGTCCTACAGCACTTCCCCAGTTTTCTTCTAGTAGTTGCAAAGTTTAAGATCTTACATTTAAGACTTTAATCCATTTTAATTTGATTTTTGTATATGATAAAAAATGAAATATAGTTTTGTTCTTTTGCATATGGATATCCAGTTTTCCTGGCATCAATTATTAAATATACTGTCCTTTGGCCAACACAAAACTCCTTAGCAAAATACAAGCAAACAGAATTCAACAACATAAACCTGCCAAACACTAGTTATTGTTGTTACATTATTGCTATTTTTCTTCTTATTATTTTAAAGTATCTAACTGTCAGAACATCTGGGTTTGAATTATGGCTTTAGCATATGCTCTTTCTGCAGTCTTAGTCAAGCTACTTTACCACTCTAATGTTTTGTATTCTTATCTATAAAGTATGTGAAAATTCCAACTCCTTCAGGGAGCTATTGTGAAAATTAAATGAGAATATATACATCATTTTTTCTGCACTTACTGATATCCTCCAAACAACTGAATTCAATTAAACTCACTTTCCACATTGCTTCCTGTTGTTAAACACTAAGACTTCACCTTGTTTCCCCAGAATCTTTGGCATCTCTTGTTAAATAACATCCTAATGCCTCTACATTCAGTATCCTCTGCTTATTCAATTCAAATGCATTTTTCAAGTACTTCCTTTTCTGTAAATTATTTTCAGGGACCTGCAACCTACCATGGTCAGTTCCTTGATCTTGGAACTCCTACAAAAAGTATCATACATTTTAACACTTTGCTCTTTTTCAATTAGTCAATATAGCTTACTTTTTTCTCCTTGACGACAGTGAAAACGAGTTTTTTGTTTTTTGAGATGGAGTCTCGCTCTGTCACCCAGGCTGGAGTGCAGTGGCATGATCATGTCTTACCACAACCTCCGCCTCCCAGGTTCACACCATTCTCCTGCTGCAGCCTCCCGAGTAGCTGGGACTACAGGCACCTGCCAACACGCCCGGCTAATTTTTTATTTTTATATTTTTAGTAGAGATGGGGTTTCACCATGTTAGCCAGGATGGTCTCAATCTCCTGACCTTGTGATCCACCCCCCACTTGGCCTCCCAGAGTGCTGGGATTACAGGTGTGAGCCACCGCACCCGGCCGAAAACGACTTTTTAAAAAAATCCAACAGAGCTCTTAAGAGAGTTTATCATTTGGTAATCAACTGAAAATTTGCTTACTAGATACACCATGTCAAACATCAAATTCAATTAGATTGTATAATACTTTTAGACTATGTCATTAGATGTCAGTACTTTGTTAAAAGTCATTTAAATTATATGTATATACAATATTTTATTAAAGTTATTTATCTTTACCAAGACGTTTCTACCTATCTCTAATTTCCTTTGTGACTTTGACTACAGAAATGATAAAAATATTAAATGACCTATCAAATAGAATACATGTAATAAACCAGTGTGAACATTAAAATATGGGAATGATTTATGTTCCTTCTACACATTTGTCACCAGTGATATAGAAGACTTTCCACAGATAGAAGGGCTTAGAGCAGTGTTCTTCGAGCTTGGTTGCATATTGAAATTACCTGAAGTGCTCTAACAATACCAATACCCCTATGTAATAGGATTGGCATACGACTTGGCAATAGGATATTTAAAAGTTAGCCAGATGATTTTCATAAGCAATGAGGAATGAAAAATACTGGTTAAGGACTACTCTCCATTTAGAATCCTCCCCAGTTCACTTTTCTTTCACTTTGCTTTAGAAACTTGCTGCCTGCCTGGACGAATTTAAAGCCATTCATCTAAGCACTCTTGCTGTCACCAATGGCATCTTTGGCACACATATGCAAGTAAGGATTATAAAGTGGTTTTATTTTCAAAACTGTTTTCTGAAAGTATCTTTCTGTAATTTTGGTAGGCAGTAATATTACTCACATATATTAGACATAAGGTAATAACTAAAATATCAGCCTGGCAAGAGAGGAAAGAAGGGAAAAGAAAAGAAAAACAGATAGGTATATTAACTATAAATGAGAGCTACAGTTTCAAGTTATATGTACCTGAATGATGGCTCCCAGATCATCAGCAAAGCCATTTACTTCTGATAGAAGCAGAGATATAATAGATTTTCTCAACAAGCTGCAACTTCCCAGGGTTACCAGACTCTGAGAGACATAATGCTGCACCTGAAACTAAAGATAAAAATGAGTAAGTTTCTGTATTCCATCAAGTCAAATCAAAATATATTTTCTAAGACCTTACTACTGAGCTAAATGCTGTGAGGAGTATAAAAAGTATCAATGTAATTCTGGGTCAATCTCAAGCACAATCATAAAATACACAAATTATAATATTATAGGCTCTAAGATTTTCTATAGCAGTTAATATTTTGAAACATGAAACAGGGTGCTAAAATGGAAGCTTTAGTTGAAGTAGCAAAAGATAATAGTTTAGATAATAGGCTATATACAAAATGAATAAAGGAGATGATAAATCAAGATATTTAAGCTCTTACCTTTTAGATAGATTAGCTAGATAAATGATAGATAGGTCATCTCTCATCCTTTTTGGTACCAGGGACCAGTTTTGTGGAAGACAATTTTTCCATGGAAGGGGGGCAGGGTGGATTGTTTTGAGATGAAACTGTTCCACGTCAGATTATCACTCATAAGATTCTCATAAGGAGTGTACAACCTAGATCTCTCGCATGCACAGTTCACAATAGGGTTTGCACTCCTATGAGAATCTAATGCCACAACTGATCTGACAGGAGGGGAAGCTCAGGAGGTAACCCTAGCTCCCCTGCTGCTCACTTCCTGCTGTGTGGCCTGGTGGCTGGGGATCGAGTTGAAGAGAAACATCTATTAAGTTAGATAGTGAAAATGCTTACCATAGTGACAGGCACCTAGTAAGTGCTCAATAAGTGAAATGTTATAATTTAGGATGACAATACAAGAGCATTCATGGCTATATAACATGAATTTAGTTCACTGAAACTTGAAAAGTTAAATACTATAAATAAAATATATTTTTCCAGAATTAATATAATCCTATTGGAGAACATTGCTAGGAAGAGAATTTCATCATAAAGAGCTATTCCATAGTATATCTATGAACTGTTTCTCCCCAGCATGACTGAAGTTCACACAAAGACTGTATAACCATTAATGTGGTTCAAAATTACATGAATATTATCAAAATAATCTCTATTCTTCCTTACATTTTAATTGACACTTACCCTTTTGTAAATACAGTGGAATTTTTTCGAAAGGCTGACGTGGAAACCAAGACTGACAACAATATTATACATGAGGCTACTGTGGACCAAACCATGGGAGGACACACTCAACACACATGATAATCTTTTTCTTTCACATCTTTCTGTATGTCAGAAGCTGAGGAACTAGAAGTAATTCTTCCCAGATTACTCTGCAGTTAGGATTTTGGATGTGAGTTCTGCCAATCAAAAGTACTCATTTGAGCCCTTGATTTAGAAATGCACTACCAAGGAAAAGAAGTAGGTACAGTACAGGGCATGCATTTTGTTGCTACAGATAGCAGCTGAGGTGTCAGAGTTCTGGCTCATCCCACAGCTGTTTCGGAGTTACCTAATTATATAGGTTATTATTATTATTATTATTATTATTTATTATTATTATTCTGAGACGGAGTCTCGCTCTGTCGCCCAGGCTGGAGTACAGTGGCACAATCACGGCTCACGGCAAGCTCCGCCTCCCGGGTTCACGCCATTCTCCTGCCTCAGCCTTCCAATGTAGCTGGGACTATAGGTGCAGGCAACCACACCCGGCTAATTTTTTGTATTTTTAGTAGAGACGGGGTTTCACCGTGTTAGCCAGGATGGTCTCAATCTCCTAACCTCATGATCTGCCCGCCTCGGCCTCCCAAAGTGCTGGGATTACAGGCGTGAGCCACCGCGCACAGCCTATGTAGGTTCTTTTAACCACAACAGAAGTAGTAGCTACCTTGGTTGCCCAGTGGTTTGGGAATTATTCCTGTAAATGTAGCATTCCCAAAGGTATTTTGACCTATATGTTTACCTAGAGGATTCACAAACCTTAGTGCCACGTTAGTCTTGAAATATGAATGAAATGGGTAGAAATTCTTATCACTTTCCTAATTAATTTTCCTATATCAACTGGGCAGAAGATAGGAGAAACTTGGAGAAGAGCTGTAAATTATTGTGAAGTTAATTAGGTATGTTTCCAATTACACAGTTCTTTTGTTCTATAAGTAGTTATTTTCTGGAAGGATCAACACTGCCCCTGACACTTGTTAGGTAGAGCCCTGGATTCTTCAGAACTTTGTGGGTCTAATGCATGTAGAAATACTCCCTCTAAAGTGAAAAAACAAGTTGCTTTAGTATGTATTTACTATCACTAAGAAAAAGATACAATGCTTGATAGGCCTTTGTGAATTCTGGAGACAACCTATTACCATTTGGTTTACCACTTGGAAGCATATTTCAAGTAAATCATAAGGCTGTACACTTTGAGAAGGGGCCAGAGTAGTATATAAAGATCTCCAGCTGGTCTAAGTTGGGAAACAAGAAGCTCTGTCCTTTGGATATCATGATCAGTAAGATCCAATGTGCTTGGAGTTGATCAGAATATTATATGGAGTCTGTAGCCTACTCTAATTAGAAAATCACAAAGGAGGGACCCTGGTTATAGAACAAAGTCATATCTTTCTTGTCAAGTAAACATTATTCTCTATAGAAAATAAAAATTTACACGTTATTTAACCCTGCCATAAACTGTGTCTGCCTGATTGTAGGATACCAAGTAAGTGTATATCCAGAACTACTCATTTGAATGAGGTGCTATATAAATTTAAGTATGCACAACAATACTCCATCAAGTAGCCATAGTATAAATAAAACTAGGATCAGGTGAAAACTAAAAGCAGAAGTGGGTGTTGTTTGATCACTCAGTACTTATAGTTCCAACTGGTAGAGCTCCTCTTATAAGGTTGAGGTACTGTTCAATAGTAGGGAATTTATATTCCCAGCTAGTGGCCAATATATGATGCTCTTTCTCCCACATGAGTTTCAGGGTGGATGAATAAACTGCATGCAGAGTATAGATTGTAACTGAAGACACTCCTCTAACAGCATACCAAAGCACTTAACCCTACTATAATGATTTTTAAAAATTAATTTGAACCAAAGCTTAAAAATCAAATTTTAGATTATGCAATAGCCGGAGAGACACATACTGTGAGTAGCAGATCAGGATGATTCAAATAAACTCTCTAAGCTAAAACAATGAGTCCCAAATAAGTAAAATGCAATAGAGACATATATATGTTATGTCTATTTACATTCCTACAACCTGTTGAAAACAAGAATCAAAATTATAGATATTTAAAACATTTCCTACCTGCTAAGCACTTATCCAGATATAAGCTAAAGATAATTAATATCCAAAAGCCACAAGAAGGGATGGTGGGCACCTTCATAAAGGTCCTTGTATTTCCTATGAAAATGTCTCCTGTGGGCTTGGAGATGGGGCAGGCAGTGATTTCTGTTAGACTTTGTAATTTGGGAAATGACTTGTTCACACCAATGTGATTCTTTTGAGAATCTGGAAAGCTCTGGGGCCCTCCCTAACAACCTTTATTAACAGCCATCTGTCAGTATGTAGAGCGAATTGTGCCTATTTATGACCAACTTCTCAAAGGCAACTGCTTAATAAACAGAATTTCATTTCCTTATCATTGGGGAGTGGATGACATTTGAATAGATGTAAAAAATTAATAAGAAGAACATAATATTTTGTGAGGTCAAAAGAATGTGGGGAGCTGTAGAAACCATATCCCTTCTGATTTTATAAAATCATTTTATTCTTGAGTCACTGACATTTGTTTAAAGATGTATACACATTGCTAATATCAGATACATCAAATTATAAGAGAATAACAAAAAAAGATGAGTGCCACAAGCTCACAACTGAATTCTGTAAAATAAAATTTAACAAAAAAAGTTGAGATCAAAGGTACATAATTATCACTGAAAAAGTGAACAAGTGATAGAGGTTGATTATATGGAAGGACTGTTTATGGATGCATGTTAGAATGAGGAACCATTCTTTTTCTATGATATCTATTTGTACAGGCCTACTAATGAAAGAAATTAAATTAAACCAACTAATTATGTCTATTGGAACAATGTGAACTAAGAATTTAGGCAAAAGAGTTGGTATACTACATCAAGTATCCCAATAACAATGATAATAGCATTCCCTTTCTTTTCTTAATGTGAAGAAACTGAGAATCAGGAACATTAAAGTCACTTGTAAAGGGTTGAGTCCAAAGTTAGACCTAGATCTTTTTTTTTTTACTTGAATGTCTAATATATTTGATGTTTATAAAGTAAAACATAAAGAACTTACAGGATAAAACAACTATAAATGAGAATATAATATCAATATTTATATAAGACAATTTATTAAGCATCTACTTTGCATTATGTACAGTACTTACTGCTTACATATACTGTATCATTTAATTCTAACCATGAGACTATGAGAAAGTTTAATCTCAAACTAAATACTAAGGACCCATACTTTAAAGAGATTAAGTTAACTTGTTCAAAGTTAGATCAAAAATATACATAAGAATATATGTAGTGACTTTGGGAGGCCAGGCAGGTGGATCACCTGAGGTCCGGAGTTCCAGACCAGCCTGGCCAACATGGTGAAACCCCATCTCTACTAAAAATACAAAAATTAGTTGGGCATGGTGGTGCATACCTGTAATCCCAGCTACTTGGGAGGCCGAGGCAGGAGAATCGCTTTAACCCAGGAGGTGGAGGTTGCAGTGTGCCAAGCTCATGCCACTTCACTCCAGCCTGGGCAACAGTGCAAAACTCCGTCAAAAAAAAAAAAAAGTAGTGACTTGTGCTGTTTATCAACCCATCGCATACCCAAATGTATCATATCTCAATTTCTCTTAAGGCATAAAAACTTTGATAGTCCATAGGAGATCCATAAAAAGTGTTGAACCACTTGCCAGATTTAAAAAATTACTAATTACTACTCTGAATTAAGAAAACACAACTATTACACTGCACCATCAACCTCTGTAACAGGCCAGCACTGTAAGCAAGCTGGACAGTAAGACAAAGAGACACAGAGACCCAGGGACAGATAGTATCATGCATAAATGTTGGTGGCTGATACAGTAATGCCACTAATGTGTTTCCTACTTTCTGAAGCATCCAGAATTATGTGTCAACCTCTTTATTTTCCTATTATTCTATAATGAATATGTATTGCCTAAACCAAGAAATAACTCTCTGTTTAAAGCAAGAATAAAACAAACCAACCAACCCTAGATGTTATTTGTGGGAAGTTTGGAAAATAAGAAAGTACAAAAACCCTCTTTGCAGAAATGCTAAAAGTATGCCTATAAAACTTTAGAAACAACCAAAACGTCTAGCAACCATAGCTATTAACTTATATCCAGCTTCTCACAGTAGAGATGACACAACAGGCAAGCAATTAGTGGCTAAAATGTCCAGAGAAATGACCACTGGAATTAACCCACATGTTAACTAAAGAAGAAAGAGAGAGCTTGTTAACCCACTGTCCCTCTAAGCACAGAGCAGCTCCAATGTGTGATGTAGAACAAAAGCTGCTTTACAAAATTCTTAAAATTTCAGTGCACTTAGAGTGAAGGTAAATGCTTCAATCTCAATTGAAAGTCAAAAGAAACAATATTCAAAGGCTCTTGCTCACATAGAAAATATATATAATATACAAATACATAGTTTAGAGTAAAAATTTCTGCTGTAATTAATTACATAAAATGTTGTTTTAAAAATAATTAGATGTGTTAAGATTCCCTACAAGGGAGGAGATTATTCCTGAAAATGCCATAATTCTAAAGAATAGGACAAAACAAAATTAAAGCGATAACAGTTGAAATTAGTTATGTATTCATTCATTCTTTATAGCAAATAATGAATATTGGATGTAATCTATGTGCCAGTGACTCAGCTAGTCCCTATTATCACTTAGAATTTAAAAAATAAAATAAAATAACATTACTTTTGCTTCAGTAGTTACTTCTGCTTATTCTGGGCCCCAGTGCACTTTGGGAGGCCGAGGCAGGCAGATCATGAAGTCAGGAGATCAAGACCATCCTGGCTAACACAGTGAAACCCTGTCTCTACTAAAAATAAAAAGAAATTAGCCAGGAGTGGTGGCGGGCCCCTGTATTCCCAGCTACTCAGGAGGCAGAGATTGCAGTGAGCCGAGATCTGCCACTGGACTCCAGCCTGGGCGACATAGTGAGACTGTCTCCAAAAAAAAAAAAAAAAACAAAACAAAAGTATCAAAATGCAATCCAGCTTACCATGATCTGAAAGGATACTTTTCAAAAAGTTAAAAACATTTACTCTCGTACAAATTTAGAATTAACACACGTCAACGATGTATTTATAGCATCAATGAGGGTAAAAAACATTTGAGGAACTGAATCTTGAATTTTTAAAAAAAAAGTTGAATTAGACCATTACGTTAGACACAAAATTGGTTAATATCTTACATGATAAATCCTTACCATAACCTCAGGACTTATTTTCTACTGTACAAGAATCATTTACATCTATATTATGGAGGGATCTACAGGTTAATATGAAACTTCACAGGGTCAGGGCCCTGCCAAATTACATTCCCCTAGAAATTTAAGTAATAATTAGGTTATCCTGTTAGATGAAGCCCCAGTAATGCCACTGACCGGACAATCAATCAACCTTTGCCTCCTTTCCAGAATTTGATAGTATATCTTAACATTAAATAAATCAGTAAATTTTAATGCATTGCAGAATTCGTAAGAAAGAAAGGTCCTCAATGGTCAAAAGTAAAGGAAAAATATAAACAGATAGAACATTAAATCAGACAATAAACTTTCAGAAAAAGAGTAAGTTAGGGTTGCTCTGCTGGCAAAAAGCACCATCAGCACAAAATTTTCAAATAAGACTTTGGCCTTTATTAAGTAGAAGACAGACTAATATTTCGAAGATGAAGCCTAAAGGACTATAGTATTAATGAAATGTAGACTGGTAAAGATCTAATGTGCCAGCACAAATAACCCCCAGTGGTGTTTCACTCTTATTGCCCAGGCTGGAGTGCAATGGCACAATCTCAGCTCACCCCAACCTCTGCCTCCTGGGTTCAAGTGACTCTCCTGCCTTGGCCTCCTGAGTAGCTGGGATTACAGGCATGTGCCACCATACCCAGCTAATTTTGAATTTGTAGTAGAGATGGGGTTTCTCCATGTTGGTCAGGCAGGTCTCGATCTCCCGACCTCAGGTGATCCCCTTGCCTCAGCCTCCCAAAGTGCTGGGATTACAGACGTGAGCCACTGTGCCCAGCCAGTAGCACTATTAATAGTCACCTGTAAGAATCTGCAAATCCAGCCATATCTACACTGGGTCTGCAACAAGGAAACCGCATGCTGAGAGATGAAGCAATTTTTTTTTTTTCTGGCAACTGCAAGATGCAAATACAAAACCACTCATGAGGAAAACACTCTCAGTTCAGGTTTTCAGAATTTTTATAGACTAAGTTCAGACAAATATGGGTTAATAATAAAAGTTGACCAATTAAACTTGAAATCTGTTAAATAATAAAATTTTTTTTAAATTGGACCTTCAAAGACTTCAGACCTTAATTACACTTATCTGATACAGAATACAGAATAACTATAAATGGAATGACAGGAAGTCTGAGAAAAATAAAAATATCAAAAAAGAAATAAAAACATTAAAATTTAAAACTCAGTGAATGAAATAATATACAAATTAGTTACAACTAAAGAGAAAGGACAATAAACTGGAAAATGTACATACAGAAATCATCCATAATACTGGAAAGAGAAGTGATGTACATGCAACATATGAATAGAGGTTAAGAGACATAGAGAATAGAATAAGAAGATGTAGTATCTTTAAATAGAGTTCAAAAAAAGAAACAGAAAAAACTAAGAGAGACTACTGAAGAATAAATAATATGAGAAAAAATAAAGGAAGAAAGTTTTTTAGGCCTAAGAAACAACAAGAATTCATAGAGGAAAGAAGTATAATGTATACTAACAGAAAAGAACAATTAGAATGACAACATAATAATAGCAACAATAAAAGCCATATATCTTTGATCTAGTATTTTCAGACTACTGTGACAAAAGATGCATTAACTTATAATTGTGTGACCACGAGAACTATCCTTCAAGAGCAAAGAGAAAATAAGACATCTTCAATGTATAAATATGAGTTATTTTAACACTGATAGAACCATACTAAAGGGATTTAAAAAAGAAAACAGGCCAGGCACGGTGGCTCACGCCTATAATCCCAGCACTTTGGGAGGCCGAGGCAGGTGGATTGCCTAAGGTCAAGGGTTCCAGACCAGCCTGGGCAACATGGTGAAACCCTTTCTCTACTAAAATACAAAAAATTAGCCAGGCAGGCGTGGTGGAGGGCGCCTGGAGTCACAGCTACTCAGGAGGCTGAGGCAGGAGAACTGCTTGAACCTGGGAGGTGGAGGTTGCAGTGAGCCAAGATTGCGCCACTGCCCTCCAGCCTAGGCGACAGAGCAAGACTCCATCTCAAAAAAAAAAAAAAAAAAAAAAAAAGAAAGAGAGAAAAAGAAAACTAGTCCCAGGAGTCTCTTTGTGTTTGATATTCTGAAGAGGTCTGCTTCCCTTTTCTTATGTCTATTTATTTTAAAGTTTTAAAATACCTACATTTGTATTTTATTTTAGTTTCTATCAAAACAACCCATATACTGATACTGACAGTGCCAAGTATACAGTGATAAAAGGAAAACCATTCAGAAAAAAATAAGATTTAGGCCTTCAGAAAGCTTATAATAAAAACCAAACTCATAATCAGCACATGAAAAAAATAAATGAAGAAAAGAAAGAAAAGCAAGTACACGTAAAAGTAAGATACTGTAAAAGCTAAACGTTCATGAAGAAGAAAACAGAAATAGATCAGAACCAATCCTCAAAGCTGTTCCAAGTAAAGGACTCTCCCTTGGAACCAACAAAAGATCAGACAGAGGACACGGAAGGAATTCTTTAGGTTCCAAATAAAACTGACAGACTAAATCCAACACCAAGATATACATCTAGGCGATATTAAATCACAAATAAAAAGAAAGGCCTTTATTACTTCCTAAGAAATTAGCTGATGGGCCTCTTTAGTAAAGGAAAGGTATCTGCCAAATTCCAGTCCTAAAGTATTTTCTACATCATAGATTAATGTTTTCATTGGGTGAAGTAAAGGACAGAGTGAAGAAAACTCTGGGTGAAAAGAAAGAGCTTAGGGTATCACTTAGGGACGTTAGTTATAAAACCCTAATCAGGTTAAAGTAAATCAGGGGTAGTTTTTAAATTCCAGGAATATTCCCTAAAATAATACCAATTATCATTAGGTTTCTGGTCCAATAATGATTTCTCTCAGTTTTGAACAGTAAAATGAATAAAACAAAACATTACCTCTATAAAAATGTTAAACTAGTAGCACAAATAATAACTAAAGTGAAAAAAGATCATTCAGAAAAAAATCCTTAAAGTATTACAAAAAAGAGTTAATGGTGCTAGTCAAAAAATATTTAACTCAGTTAAAACAATAATGAGTTCAAAATAGATTAATAGCAAAACATATGAATAGCTAATTGACATACAAATGGTAAATACATATATAAAATTCTCTACTGCAAAATAACTAAATTAAAATTAACATATAACTTTATACTTATTAAATTAGAATATAATATTGAAATAATGTTAAAGAATAAAAGTACGGTATATCTACATTTAAATTTTATTTTCTTAAAAAAGCTAAATATCTGTGAAGAAACTCATTGGTAGCTTGATGGGGATGGCATTGAATCTATAAATAACCTTGGGCAGCATGGCCATTTTCATGATATTGATTCTTCCTATCCATGAGCATGGTATGTTC
>NW_016806076.1:98976-117548 GCF_001698545.2 Rhinopithecus bieti
AAATCAATTAGACTGATATAAATATAGATCATACACCATTATACTTCTAATGGGACACACTTTTTTTACCTTATAAAAAGATATGCAAAATAAGGCTTCTATTTTGAAAGATTCTCTACCACTTTTCAGATATAATCTAAAAGAAAATTAGATATAAAATAATTTTCCAGAGATGTTCATTTTAAACACTGATTGTCAATTAAAAACGTATAGTAATTACAAAACAGGCTATGCAGCAATGTAAATTTTCAGACAGTGTAGATGTTAACAACAACAACAACAACAACAACAACAAAAAGAAACAAAACAAAAAAATGCAGAAAACACAAAACTAGTTCTAATTTAATGCCACACTGAAAAACTGTTCAATGGCTTGTTTTATAGATTCTAATTGGTAGGTTTGCACACACTGGCTAAAATCTCTGCAGTACGTGAGCAATGCAGCTCAAGTTGCTGCCAAAAAAAAAAAAATGGACAGTGAGCAGAAAGAAGTAAGACATTGCCTAAGTGAGTGATACAAGGATTGAGAGATGTCGGATGTAAAACATGGGAGGCCACAGGAAATACAAAATCTCTTGCCTCGTGTTACCTAATACCTAGGCCCTAAAAGCCACTTTGCTTTCATTGCTCAGTCCTATTTAGGTAAGAAAAGAAAGAGGATAGAAAAGTAAAATAAACACTAGAACAAGATTTTTTAAATGACATTGTATTAAAAATTATAACATCACATTGTACCCCATAAATATATGCAATTATAATTTTAGTATATAGTAAAACAAAATAAAAATTGAGAGTAGGATTAGAGAAATAATAATAGATTTTAAAGTCTATAAAGGCTAAATTAATTATCACTTTGTGGCACATGGCAAACTTCATTTGAGATGACACAGATATGGGGAATAAAAAGGGCATGAAGTTCAGAGACGGCCCAACTAATCATCAATGATAATCAGAACTCAGGTCAGCAGAAGTTTACACATAAAGATCTCCCTACAATTCACTATCAGGCAACAAAGGTCACCCTGGATATTATAGATGAAATCCAGATGATCCTGAACTCAAGGCTGCTCCTCGCAACTCAGGAAACTTCACCATCTCTATCCTCACAGTACCATGCATGCTTGTGAAACAGCAAGTATGCATGGTACTGTGAAGAACAAGTTCTACCAAGTTTCTGCTTCCCAGGGACTTATTTGAACCTAACCTATAAAGTAGAAAAAAAATCTGCCCTTAATACCTATTATATATTCTCTTTTTGCAGTACCTCGGAGATACCAAGAATAATGTGTGTATAATAAGAATAGAACTTAGCTACAGGTAAAATACTGGCAAGCTTGAATATTTAGGAAACTAAAAACAAAAACAACAAACACAAACACACAAAATAGTGTCATCCAACAATGAATGCAGGATGAATTACAGCTTCATTCAATAATATGACTGGATCTTAACAGATATATGTCTTAACAGACACAACATTGAGCAAAGCCCTGCAAGTTACTAAAGAATATTTATGTTGTAATTCAATTTACAAAAAGTTCAAAAAAAGGACAAAGCTGAATTATGTTCCTTAAAAACACATATATAGGTAATATTACTACTTTTAAAAAGAAAAGTACTAACATACAAGTCAGGCATTCAGTATGTTCAAAATAGGTTTTCCAATAAGAAGAAATTGCTTTAATTAGCTAAATAAACATAGAAATTCTTTTTAGTAGTAAAATCAAGTAGGAAATAATATGGGAAAGACATGTATAGGAACAGATTTAAAGTTTAGGGGCACATTCTGATGTTTCTAACAAATTTTGTCCTTGGTCTGAATCTAGAATTTTAATAGGCATAGTGTAGTTTCACTTAGACATTCCATTGCTCCTACCCCACCCCATGGAGAAAGGTAGCAATTAGGAATTTCTTTAGAGCTAACTGAAGGTCTGTCTATTTCTGAGCATCCACCTATCTATTAATCAGCACTGCCTGTTTATTCTTCCTTGTCCTTCTACAAATGAAGAAAAGCAAAAGAAAAAGTAATAGTGATTATAGGAAGAGACAGTTTGCTTGTCTGAAGTGTCAATATACTTATGTATCTAGCATGCAGCAAAGTCAGTTGAGTTTAGAGTCAGGGGCTTCCATGACACGCAAAGATAACCAGCAGAAGAAAGGACTGGGAAGGCTGTGTCAAGAGGATGGTATGGAAATGCCTAGGGAGGAGTTCCTCTGATTCCTAGGTCTTTACTGCATTTTGTTTTATCTCATCTGGGTTTCACTTTCCTTTGTCTATGGGTTGAATACTATTGAGCTGAGGCAGATTTATTGTCCACTAGAGGCCAAAACTAATTTCTGAACATGCCTTCACTATACAGAGCACTGGTACAGAGTCCTTTAGTACATCTCCAAAATACCTTTGATGTCACTTTGTTGAGCACTGGAAGTATGGAGCTAATATTTTAGAACCATGATAATTTTATTAACAAAAATGGTTACTGCTTATTTTCTTACTGACATCAGAAACTAAGCAGTTCTCTTTTTTGATCACCATAAAAGGTTTATTTTCCCTTAGATTTCTACATATTCTAGAGTAACAACTGATCACTTACGCCTTCTCATTCTTAACATTTCCGTAAGCAATCTTGTCTTGATCTCACTTGCTTCAGTTTGACTTTTTCCTCTTTAACCATGAATAAATATCAATGTGATGTTATTCCCCCTTCTAGAGTCATATAACTATAAAAACAATATGACTTCATCACAACATAAGCAGCTGAATTAAGCTAAAACACTATCTTGCTTTTATTCATCCTCGTTTGAATGCATATTTTAAATTATTATCAGTAATATATATTTAAAGTATTGTTAGCAACTTTTGAGTTTAAAATGTACTTTTCAGTATTATTTGACTCATAAAACTCTAGTACAATCCAATTTGATTCTGTTCTATAAAACATTAAGTCAAAGCTTCAGAACAAACAAGTGTCAAAGATGGATTGCCAATGTAAATAGTATAACCTGACTACAAGTAAATCTTTTAAAAAATACTCTCTAAATGATGCTTTGAGCTGTAAACTTACTGTAATTGTGAATACCACTATTTGGAATAACCCATTGTTTAATATCCAATTCTACCTTGTCCTGATGAAATTCTTACTATTATCTGAATGTTTTTTGTCTCAAGGATTACATTTTATATTTGCTTAGCCCTTCAGGCTATATCTGATGCCATATCCCTTTTTCACATAAGCTCAAAGACTGTACTTGTTACTTGGCTAGAGGCTACAGAAGATAAAAAATACATATTAATTCTGTTATTCAATGTAAACTCCTAGGCACCATTAAAATTCTGTGCATTATTATATGAATACAAAAGAATGTAACAGTAATTATGTTTGGGGGAATATTTTAGTTCATTAGGACATAAGCCTCTTTGAAAAAGACAGTTGAAAATTTTGTGGCAGAGACTGCCTACCTGCTCACCAGCAGATCCCTTTCCTTTCCCTCCAAGCACATTTGCCAGCTTCCCTTGCACTTGGAGAAGGCATGTGACTGGGTTTGGGCCAATGGACAATGGCCAGGACTGAAAGCACACCACTTCCAGTCCTGGTCCATTAAACACTCCCACATGATTCTTCAGATCTTATCTCCACCTGTCTTTCAGCTGGATGCAGAAAATCCAGCAGAGAATTCTAGTGCCTTAGGGAGTTGTGAAGCCACAGTAAGAAAAAAGCCAGGATTCCTGAAGAAACACTTGTAAAGTTTCTCAAAAACACCTGCTTAGAATGTATACAGAAGGAATAACCTTGCACTGCACTAAACCACTGAGATTTGGGGATTGATTATTACAGCAGTCAAGCTACCCTAACATGAATCAGATGTATATCTTTTCCTATCTGTTGTGAAAAACTATCATCAGATTTCCATTCCTATTTTATTGTTTTAAGTTACTAAGGATTGCATTCTAATTTCATTTTTCCCAGCTTTATTAAGGTATAATTGACAAAAATGATATATTTAAGGTGTACAATATGATGTTTTGATATACAACAACATTGTGATGACAACATTTAATATATCCTTCACCTCATATTGCTACAATGTGTGTGTATGTGTGTGTATGTGTGTCCAGTACCCAGCTGTTCCAGCTTCTGCTCTTCCAGATCCATATCACTCTCTGGCTGAAACTTCACGGAAAACCTCAAGCCACAATGACCCAGCAGAGCCCTTCCCAAATGTTTTACCCACAGAACCTGTAAGAGATCATAAAATGATGATTCTTGTTTCAAGCCACAAAGTTTTGGAGTGATTTGTTAAGCAGCAATAGTAACAGGAAGAAGAATGTCTAATCATTGAGTAAAATAACCATGTATGTCTACTGAATGTCATATATCATTCTGTTGAGAATCTCTTTAGTTTTGATACTATCTTCTTGACACAGGTTAGTTTTAGGCACCTCAATCTAATATTTTATAAGGAACTAGCTAGTTTAAAACAACTGCTATACCAATGATCACTAAATATGGTTTAATCTCACCAGAAAACAGCTAAAAACAGAAAAAAAGATTATCTTCTAAATGCTCAAGGATTTATCATCTCTCTTGACTTCATATACAGAGATTATATAAGAATCAAGATGATGATGTTGTAATGTATAAGAATTAAGCCAGGAAACTACTGTCATAGTAAAATAAATAAATTTTGAAATGTATTTTAAAATAAAACTAAAATTTCAACAGGACTAAATCCCAGTCCTCCTCCTAATTTATATTGATTAACTAGATCAACTTTTTAAAAAGAACTATGCCTGTGTACTACAGATTAAGAACCTCCTTCTTACTGATGACACACTTTGACAAATAAGTAGTTTCAAAAAACAATGAAATCTACTAGTTAATGATGTTTTAAAGAGCAAATTAGAATTAACTATGCTAAAATTAAAATTTTAATTTGAGTAGACACTATCTAGAATACAAATATATCATAGGCAATTCCCTCACAAAAAGACAGCTGATTCAGTAACCCAGAGGTACATTTTATAGTGCTTTCCTTTTGGAGAGCTCATAACGATAGAGATTTCCTGAATATTAAATGTTAAATAGGGACTATGTAATACCTTTTCAAGGATGCAAGACTGTTTGTTCTGAAATTTTTCTCAGAATTTTACATTCCTTTTTTGAGAAAAAAAAAATTGGCTCTGCCTATAAGCACTCATATAACCCTCATGTACCCTGCAAAGAAGAAGTTTTTATTGTTGTTGTTGTTTTGGTTTTTTTTTGTTTTGGTTTTTTTTTTTTTTTGGTCTAAAGATTCAAGTCATGTTCTTAATTTTCACAATTGTCAGTTTTTCTGCTTAGTTACCAGACAGCCAAAATGTGTGATCCTCAGCTATTACTACATAATATAAACACTTCAGATATTTGCCAGAGAGTTCCATATTCTCTAAAGTTCTAACCCAGCAGTACCAGTTACTAGTGATCCTAACATCCCAGCACATGCCTTCATTATTGCAGTTCTCAGACTTTACTTAGTATCTAAGTTCTCATACTTAGCAAGGTCAGATATTGTCTGTGACAAATGAACAAGTGAATGACTATCATCCAACACCTTATCAAAAACAAGGCAGAGACAACCAATATTTAACAAAAAAGAAAAAGTCAACTCATCATTCTTCTGACATCTCTAATTTCAGCCAAATATCACCTTAGATCACTACTAAACAGTGTATCTGACCTCTATTGGCTAGTTTGCCTTCAGAAATGCCTCTATTAAGCTATGATTTAATGTTATGGCCTTGACTGACCAGGAAACAATAGAACAGATAAAGAGCTGAAGAATATTATTATTGCTCACATGCCATGGCTACAGATACTATCCTTTAATAACATGGATCTAGGATATTAGTTATAATTTGCCTAAGTTTGTTAACTTCTGGCTCCTCATAGTGATAAGCAATATAAACCTCAGAAGAAAGAAAGCCTGTCTGTGTGACTGATTGCCTTGGCTGCTGGAGGAGAGGGCAACTTTGGAGATTGTGCACTCTACTTAGCACCCCTTCTTGTGGGGGTTAAAGGATATGGTGGAAGTTTCTCAAAGAGCTTAAAAAGTAGCACCGAGGGGCCATTCAGTCCTACACAGTAGTCATAGTAATCCTTTTAAGGAGGCTTAAAAGGAAGAAATGAGCTCCCACTATTTGGTACAGTGGGCACAGAACACAATCCATATGATATATGTATGTAAACCAAAAAGTATCTGAGACAAGTAATCAACTTAGAAGTTTATTTTGCCAAAGTTAAGGACAATGGCCAGGAGAAAAGAAACACGGAATCACAGAAAATCTGTGGTCTGTGTCTTTCTCCAAAGATGACTTTGAGAGTTTGAATATTTAAAGGGGAAAAGTGGGATGGAGGAGGAAAAGGGAAGGTATGGTAATCCACATGTTGCAAGAGAAAAGAAGCAGGTAGGGGAACAGTCAATTATGTATTATTCTTGTTCTCAGTAAGTTGGCACTTTACATAAGATAAGGGAAACATAGAGTAGCTACCTGTGGAGATATTTAACGTTTTAGGAACAAAAGGAAAAGGCAGTTGTTTGCATGACTCAGTTTTCAGTTTAATGTTTTCCTTTTGGCTTAGTGAATTGGGGTCCTCAGTTTTTATTCCTTCCAAGGGTTTACATAGACAGGATTATACTTTGAGAAAGTGAAAATAAACCCAGCTACCACTTGGCCCATGGTGTTCCCAAATAATTTTCTAACAGGATTTAGCCGAGTCATAACATAGCTGCAAAAAATGGTTAACGATTCTTCCTTTTGCATGACTGCTGCTTTCTTATCAATGAACCTTGAGCCCTGTTTTATTTCTCTGGACTCATGAAGAAAGATTACTGAGATATTCATTTGCTAAACTGTCACCTGCTTTGTAACAGTAACCAAATCTAGAGCCAGTTCACACTTCCTAAAGGATGCTTAGACTCATGCAGCATAAGCCAAACCCTATATCAAAATCTCCTAACCCTCCCTTACTGAGATGCTCCTATGTTAGATGTACTTGCCTTGTTGAAGATCAGGGTTCAACAAACTACATCTAACATTGATTGGAGGTGTATACTGATGGTTTCTGGATAATAGGTTTCAACAAATTAAACTGAAGGTCTTGTGAAAAATCTTCCCATATTTAAAAATCCCAAAGGAAAGAGATTCTCTTATCCTACTTAGGATGAATTTTAAAATGTTATTATTGAAAATCATCACTGATATACATTAAAAATGAAATATACAGATAGATCCAATGACATTTTAAAATAATCAGACATAAGTAAATGCAAACAGCCCTCTTCCAGAACCACAAGTGGACAAGTTTAATACCAGCTATGATTAAAAAATAAATGGCAGAAATAATATTTTAAATGCAGTTTTGATCAGAGAAAAACGATGAAATGACTTGCAATACTCAAAATCAACCACCGTTAGGTCTAGTCCAAAGGAAATAATGCTCAGGAAACAAAGGTTACTTTGATCACCAAAGCTTCTGCATATTAGGATGATGTGATGGTAGAAAGAATCAGGATCAAGTGCCCAATATAGTTTCAGAGTAGTGTTCTCATAAGCATGTTCTGAAGAAGAGATTGGCCCACAATCTGGGGAGAGTCACAAGAGACAGAAGAAATGAAGATGGGAAAAAATATAGTTGGTTTTTTGCTTGTTTGCTTTCCTTGGGAGTAGGTTTGTATATATGTGTTAAACTATGCTTGCATATTGGAAAACTTCTGAGGTACTCTAGAGCTGTTGCCTCTCTCACTGATACTGTTCGGGCAAATGAAAGGAAACTCATTTATAGCTGCCGTCACTAAGAACTTCATGAAACAAACTATTACGCAATAAAGCAAAAATGGGCCTGTTCATAATTTACTGACCTTATGTTAAGCAATAATGACACAAAGATACCTTTTCCAGCTCTGTGTTAAAAAATACTGGGATCAGGTACCAAAAACTTAGCTGTTGCTCTAGGATATATTTACTCATGGAAGATAAGATTTTTATCCATTGAAAATAACCTACTCATCCGGACTTGCTTCAGGATACTCACTTACCTATGTCCATCAATCAAAAAATATAAGTCCCAAATTCATCCCAATCCCAACCGTGTCCCTGTTTGGCAAGACTCACCTGAAAACTACTCATTTCAGGCCCTAAAATTCTTTAAATAACCTTTCCCTAATTTTCTCATTTGGAGGTACTCCTACATCTCTGTCAGAGGGATGCTCTATAAACTTAGGTTTGCTTGATCAACACGTTTAATTTTCCGGTGGTCTTTTGGGGTGCTCAGAATCAATAGCCCACGTAGTTTCACCTGCTCACATAATGAATAGGCATTACTGCATAGAAATATCCATAGACTATGAAACACAAAGGCTCACTCTTGTAGTATCCTGGGGAAACTACCAGAGACCTGATCAGTCTAAGCATCCTGATATTTACCTAGCTTTCCAGCCCTCCACCAACAAGGAGTCAAACTTTGTATCACCCATGATCACTTACTTCATATAGGGTAATTTCCTCTTCTAACTACAGGTGACGTCAAGGAAAGAGAGTTAGAAACAATCCCTACAGAACACTCTATGCATATAGTTTAGTCTAACTTTCTGTTTTCTCTTTCAAAACTTTCTACCCTCTTAACCTATTCCTCAAACCAATAATAACAATAATAAAAAAAAAAATAATCTCTAAGCAATATGAGTTATATACATAACTCTAAATATTTAGAATTTTGCATATTCAACTTTTTTCTTTTTTACTTTTATTTGTATTTTTTTTTATCTTTGTGGGTAGTCAAATTTTTGACAATTAACAATTATAGTAAATTTTTTGTGTGGACTGTCCAACGAATAATTATTCATATGAGTTTACAACAACTGCTTGTATATGTTCCAGTGTTAACTTTTCAAGAATCATTACATATATTAATCTCAAACATAAAAGCAACTGTTTAGGAAAAAATAAAATAAAACCAAAGAAAAGTTACAAGCCACACATTTTAGCTATAACTTCACAGAATATGGTTGTTCACTGTTATTATCTAAATAACCTCCTTTTGAACAGAAATAAGGTTTATTTCCACATACATCTTTCAGGATCCTAAAATGCACCACTTTATGTACTATAAGTTTATTGATTGCCTAAAAAGAATTTTAGAAATCATGTACACATATCAAATATAGTTATTGTGGGGGCGGTTCTAAGATGGCTGAATAGAAACAGCTCCAGTCTACAGCTCCCAGCGTGAGCGATGCAGAAGATGGTGATTTCTGCATCTCCAACTGAGGTACCCTGTTCTCCAACTGAGGAACCAGATTCATCTCACTAGGGCGTGTTAGATAGTGGGTGCAGGACAATGGGTGCAGCCCACCGAGAGCCAAAGCAGGGCGAAGCATCACATCACCCGGAAAGCGCAAGGGTTCAGGAAATTCCCTTTCCTAACCCAGGGAAGCTGTTACAGACTGCACTTGGAAAATCGGGTCACTCCCACCCTAATACTGCGCTCTTCCAAGGGTCTTAGCAAATGGCACACCAAGAGATTAAATCCAAGGCCTGGCTCGGAGGGTCCCATGCCCACGGAGCCTCCCTCATTCCTAGCACAGCAGTCTGATATCTAACTGCAAGGTGGCAGCAAGGCTGGGGGAGGGGCGCCCACCATTGCTGAGGCTTGAGTACATAAACAAAGCTGCCTGGAAGCTCCAACTAAGTGCAGCCCACCCCAGCTCAAGGAGGCCTGCCTGCCTCTGTAGACTCCACCTCCGGGGGCAGGGCATAGCCAAATAAAAAGCAGGTTTAAATGTCCCTGTCTGACAGGGAAACCTCTGCAGATTTAAATGTCCCTGTCTGACAGCTTTGAAAAGAGTAGTGGTTCTCCCAGCATGAAGTGTGAGATCTGAGAACGGACAGACTACCTCCCCAAGTGGGTCCCTGAACCCCGAGTAGCCTAACTGGGAGGCTTCCCCAGTAGGAGCAGACTGACACCTCACATGGACAAGTACCCCTCTGAGACAAAGCTTCCAGAAGAACGATCAGGCAGCAACATTTGCTGTTCAGCAATATTCGCTGTTCTGCAGCCTCCACTGCTGATACCCAGGCAAATAGGGTCTGGAATAGGACCTCCAGCAAACTCCAACAGACCTGCAGCTGAGGGTCCTGATTGTTAGAAGGAAAACTAACAAACAGAAAGAACATCCACACCAAAACCCTAACTGTATGTCATCATCAAAGATCAAAGGTAGATTAAACCACAAAGATGGGGAAAAAACAGAGCAGAAGAGCTGAAAATTCTAAAAATCAGAGCGCCTCTACCCCTCCAAAGGAACACAGATCCTCACCAGCAATGGAAAAAAGCTGGGCAGAGAATGACTTTGACAAGTTGAGAGAAGAAGGCTTCAGACGATCAAACTTCTCCCAGCTTCAGGAGGAAGTTCGAACCCACCACAAAGAAGCTAAAAACCTTGAAAAAAGATTAGACGAATAGCTAACTTGAATAACCAGGGTAGACAAGTCCTTAAATGACCTGATGGAGCTCAAAACCATGGCATGAGAACTACGTGACAAATGCACAAGCTTCAGTAACTGATTTGATCACCTGCAAGAAAGGGTATCAGTGATTGACGATTAAATGAATAAAATCAAGCAAGAAGTTTAGACAAAAAAGAGTGAAAGGAAATGAAGAAAGCCTCCAAGAAATATGGGACCATGTGAAAAGACCAAATCTGCGTCTGATTGGTATACCTCAAAGTGACAGGGAGAATGGAACCAAGTTGGAAAACACTCTTCAGGATATTATCCAGGAGAACTTCCCCAACCTAGTAAGGCAGGCCAACATTCAAATTCAGGAAACACAGAGAACACCACAAAGATACTCCTCGAGAAGAGCAACTCCAAGACACATAATTGTCAGATTCACCAAAGTTGAAATGAAGGAAAAAATGTTAAGGGCAGCCAGAGAGAAAGGTCGGCTTACACACAAAGGGAAGAGCATCAGACTAACAGCAGATCTCTCGGCAGAAACTCTACAAACCAGAAGGGAGTGGGGGCCAATGTTCAACATTCCTAAGAAAAGAAATTTAAACCCAGAATTTCATATCCAGTCAAACTAAGTTTCATAAGTAAAGGAGAAATAAAATCCTTTACAGACAAGCAAATGCTTAGAGATTTTGTCACCACCAGGCCTGCCCTACAAGAGCTCCTGAAGGAAGCACTAAACATGGAAAGGAACAACCAGTACTAGCCACTGCAAAAACATGCCAANGCTTACACACAAAGGGAAGAGCATCAGACTAACAGCAGATCTCTCGGCAGAAACTCTACAAACCAGAAGGGAGTGGGGCCAATGTTCAACATTCCTAAGAAAAGAAATTTAAACCCAGAATTTCATATCCAGTCAAACTAAGTTTCATAAGTAAAGGAGAAATAAAATCCTTTACAGACAAGCAAATGCTTAGAGATTTTGTCACCACCAGGCCTGCCCTACAAGAGCTCCTGAAGGAAGCACTAAACATGGAAAGGAACAACCAGTACTAGCAACTGCAAAAACATGCCAAATCATAAAGATCATCGATGCTATGAAGAAACTGCATCAATTAATGGGCAAACTAACCAGCCAGCATCATAATGACAGGATCAAGTGCACACATAACAATATTAACCTTAAATGTAAATAGGCTAAATGCTCCAATTAAAAGACACAGACTAGCAAATTGGATGCAGTCAAGACCCATCAGTTTGCTGTATTCAAGAGACCCATCTCACGTGCAGAGACACAAATAGGCTTAAAATAAAGGTATGCAGGAAGATCTACCAAGCAAATGGAAAACAAAAAAAAAAGTAGGGGTTGTCTCTGATAAAACAGACTTTAAACCAACAAAGATCAAAAGAGACAAAGAAGGCCATTACATAATGGTACAGGGATCAATTTAACAAGAAGAACTAACTATCCTAAATATATATGCACCCAATAAGGAGCACCTAGATTCATAAAGCAAGTCCTTAGAGATCTACAAAGATTCCCTTTGAAAATCAGCACAAGACAAGGATGCCCTCTCTCACCACTCCTATTCAAAATAGTGTTGGAAGTTCTGGCCAGCGCAATCAGGCAGGAGAAAGAAATAAAGGGTATTCAATTAGGAAAAGAGGAAGTCAAATTGTCCCTGTTTGCAGATGACATGATCGTATATTTAGAAAACCCCATCGTCTCAGTCCAAAATCTCCTTAAGCTGATGAGCAACTTCAGCAAAGTCTCACCATACAAAATCAATGTATAAAAGTCACTAGCATTCTTATATACTGATAACAGACAAACAGCCAAATCATGAGTGAACTCCCATTCACAATTGCTTCAAAGAAAATAAAATACCTAGGAAGCCAACTTACAAGATATGTGAAGCATCTCTTCAAGGAGAACTACAAAGCACTGCTCAATGAAACAAAAGAGGACACAAACAAACGAAAGAATATCCCATGTTCATGGATAGGAAGAATCAATATCATGAAAATGGCCATACTGCCCAAAGTAATTTATAGATTTGATGCCATCCCCATCAAGCTACCAATGACTTTCTTCACAGAATTGGAAAAAACTACTTTAAAGTTCATATGGAGCCAACAAAATTGCCAAGACAATCCTAAGCCAAAAGAACAAAGCTGGAGGCATCATGCTACCTGACTTCAAACTATACTATAAGTAAACAAAACGCATGGTACTGGTACCACAACAGAGATAAAGACCAATGGAACAGAACAGAGCTCTCAGAAATAATTCCCACATCTACAACCATCTGATCTTTGACAAACCTGACAAAAACAAGAAATGGGGAAAGGATTCCCTATTTAATAAATGCTGCTGGGAAAATTCTAGCCCATATGCAGAAAGTTGAAACTGGATCCCTTCCTTACACCTTACACAAAAATTAATTCAAGATGGGATTAAAGACTTAAATGTAGACCTAAAAGCCATACAATCCTAGAAGAAAACTAGGCAATACCATTCAGGAGATAGGGCATGGGCAAGGACTTCATTCTAAAAACACCAAAAGCAATGGCAACAAAAGCCAAAATTGGCAAATGGGATCTAATAATACTAAAGAGCTTCTGCACAGCCAAAAGAAATTACCATCAGAATGAACCAAGCACTACAGAATGGGAGAACATTTTTGCAATCTATTCATCCTGACAAAGGACTAATATCCAGAATCTACAAAGAACTCAAACAAATCTACAAGAAAAAAACCACCCTATCAAAAAGTGGGCGAAGGAGAGACGACACTTCTCAGAAGAAGACATGTATGAAGTCAACAGACCAGCAGGAAAAAATGCTCAATCATCACTGTCCATCAGAGAGAAAAATGCAAATCAAAACCACAATGAGATAACCATCCTCACACTAGTTAGAATGGGCAATCATTAAAAAGTCAGGAAACAACAGGTGCTGGAGAGGATGTGGAGAAATAGGAAATCATTTTAAACACTGTTGGTGGGACTATAACCTAGTTTCACCATTGTGGAAGACAGTGTGGTGATTCCTCAAGGACCTCAAACTAGAAAATACCATTTGACCAAGCCATCCCATTATGGGTATGAATACCCTAAGGATTATAAATCATGGCCACTATAAAGACACCCCATGCACACGATGTTTTATTGTGGCACTATCACAGTAGCAAAGACTTGGAACCAACCCAAATGCCCATCAATGACAGACTGGATTAAGAAAATGTGGCACATAATACACCATGGAATAACTATGCAGCCATAAAAAAGGATGAGTTCGTAGTCCTTTGTAGGAACATGGATGAAGCTGGAAGCCATCATTCTCAGCAAACCTTCGCAAGGACAGAAAACCAAACACTGCATGTCCTCACTCATAGGTGGAAATTGAACAGTGAGAACACTTGGACACACAAAGGGGAACATCACACACCAGAGCCTATTTTGGGGTGGAGGGAGGGATAGCATTAGGAGATATACCTAATGTAAATGACGAGTTAATGGGTGCAGCACACCAACATGGCACACGTATACATATGTAATAAACTTGTATGTTGTGCACATGTACCCTAGAACTTAAAGTACAATAATAAAAAATATATATAGTTATTGTGAATGTCCAAAATTAGAAAATAAAACAGTTAATGATAGCATCTTTATCTAAATATAACCACTATTTTAAAAACACTACATAGTAAGTCCTGCCAAATATAACTTCTTAATATGTATCAAAAGTATCAATATATTTTTTGAGACAGAGTTTCACTCTCTCACCAGTCTGGAGTGCAGTGGCATGATTTCGGCTCACTGCAACCTCCACCTCCCAGGTTCAAGGGATTCTCCTGCCTCAGCCTCCTCAGTAGTTGGGATTACAGGTGCCCACCACCACACCCAGCTAATTTCTGTATTTTTAGTAGAGATGGGGTTTCACCATGTTGGCCAGGATGGTCTTGATCTCTTGACCTCATGATCCGCCCTCCTGGGCCTCCCAAAGTGCTGGGATCAAAATGTTAAAATACATTAAGATTTACTCCTAACACGGCTTATTTCAGGTGCTCTTCTATGGAATATTTTGAAATTATCTTATCCTCTATATGTAAACTCTCGTAAAATTTGTTCTATGAACACATATCAAAACATACTTTACACAGTTCATTATGCTAGATAGGATTTTAAGCATTCTCTCTAGATTGGACTTTCTATCCTCAGAATCACCTTATGATTATTCACCTTTTACAAAATTATTAGAGTTCAGAGAGGTGAACTACTTTCCTGAGGTCACACAGCAAATAAATGATGAAGTCACGACTCAAATCAAGATCTTTGACAATCTGATACTAGTCTATGCTTGTTAACTACACGCCAAACTAGTAAACACATATGTGGCCTTAAATATATTTGTTTTCTAATACTGGAGATCATCTATAAACAATGGAATGAGGTCTCTGATATCTATTTGTACAACTTTAATCAACTGTTAAAAGAAAATTAGACTGCAACTGAGTTTTAATTAAATACTCTTGAATATCCAATCATATAATCATGTTCAATATAAGCAGTTCTGATTTAAGGTAAACAGTTTTTTTTTTTTTTTTTTTTCTTTTCTCCTGCTCACAGCAAAAGATCTAGTCAAGAAGATGTATTGAAACACAGTAATCTGGAGACAGACCATGGATTCTCACAATACAAAAAGGAATCATTTATAACATCCAAAATACACACAAGAATAAATACTGCTGTTTTATGCCTGAAAAATGCACGTTATTTTAAATACTTCCTTGTATATTTTGTGACTATTTATGTATTAACTTTTGATTATTATAAATTCAAGGAGTCTAAAATAGGTATTTTTCCTTTAATAGCAAGATTCTAGCCAAATGCTAAAAAGCCTCATGAAGACTTAGTTTTAATTACTTTTCACGTTATAAAAATGAAAGCCTAGGAATTTTCTCTAAGTTTAACAGCAATGCGCAAACAAGTGCATGTGAAATTTATTGACTAAATTGCCTTTAGATGATCACCAGTATTAGAAAACAATTACATTTAAGGACACACATGTGTTTAATAATTTGGCATGTAGTTGCCAAACTATTGCCTTTACTTTTTGTTTTCTGGCACCTGGCAGATGCCTTCTTCACCCCTTATCAGGCTCATAAACAGTTTTGCTTGTATGATCATACTCTTAAATGTGCTTTTTCCAGACAGCAGCTGGCCTAGAGATCAGTGTCTAATCATGAGAGACTGGGACAAACTGCTCCTGTTCCTTTTTTTCCACAACATTTACTATCCCAAGGCCAGAGCTAAGCTTACAGAATCCCCAACAGGTGACCTGGAGGAAAATTTGGAGATCCATTCAAGTGTTAACTACAGAGTTTTCCTACTTGGCACCAGAAAATGCTGAACCATCTGCTAGGTATACCTCAACAGTCATTAAAACTATCTTGTCATGTCTCTTCTCACCTGGGAAGACTGGGTGGACATTAATGAGATTCCACACCTGATGGTGGGCAACACATAGGAGCCAGACTTGCTCAGCATGCATTGATTTCGCTTACTTCAACTTACATTCATTTAGGTATGCCCAACAACATAGGTCTCATACTTGGCAGGTCTTAACATTTCTAGTGTTGCCAACTGCACATGATATCAGAAAATTCTTTTTTTTTTTTTTTTCACAGCATAGACTGTAAAGAAATGTGAAAATCTCATTGAGCCATACAACTAGAGCTGCCAGACTTAGCAAACTAAAATATAGGAAACATAACTAATTTAAATTTTAAATAAACAATGAATTTTTTTCAGTATAAGCATGTCTCAGATATTGTATTTCATCTGCAATAATATAATTTTACATGCAATATTATGATTATTTAAATTTGGTAAAAGATATTTAAACCCTCCTTAATATTAACCAGTTAGTAGGTTAGTTTGACTTGGTAGAAAGACTACTGGAGGATATGTCAAAAGACAGAATTCTCAGCCTCATTCTATTTTCCACCAGACTCTGTAACTCTGGGTATACTCCCTGGCCTCTATAAGCTCCATTATCATTACTTACAAAACGGATAATATGCCTTTCCTGTAAACCATACAAGATTGAGAATCAACAAAGTGAACAGAAGTGAAATAATTCTAAAAACTAAATATAAGAGACCTACATATGAGTCATCAATAATTAGTAAACTTTTAATATAGGAAGCTCACATTATCTTTTCACATATAAAGAAATTACAACCCATCTGTTTGAAAATAAAACCACTGCATTCATTTCTCCTACTACTCCAATCTGTTTCTACCCAAACCACTCCACTAAACTGTTTTTGTAAAGGTCACAATGACTTCCTTACATAAACTAAGTAAATCCTCACCCTGAATTCTCTATTACTTAACCCTGTTCATTTATTTCACTACATTTACTACAATATGCAATAGTTGTTTTACATATTTTTCCACCAGTACTTAGTCCACTGTTAAGCACAATGTAGATGTTCCATAAATATGTTGAGTAAGTAAATAAACAAATGTCACTTAAATATATTCCTCTAACTTGTCCTCTGGTAGACACTGTGATGTGCCACCCAGATCACATTTCAATGAGGCACTTGTTGCCCCAACTGTATGGAGTGCTGTCAATAGACAGCCTTCAGCTGCCAACTCCTTCAGACATTGCCTCATCCGCAGACAGCCACGTCACCCAAAGTCATGTCCCTTCATAGAATGGCCCACATTCCAGAAATGATCAATGCAGGAGTATAATGACCTGGTGTCCCGGCCCAACTTAGGACAGCCTTGAAAAATCATTCTAGTTCCAGGAATCCCCAGGGTATCAGTGAGCCTACTGAGGTTCCACTTCTCCTTCTTATCCTGTTTCTGTTCTTTCTCTTCCAAAAGGGTTCATCCCAAAGGCCTTCTAAATAAATATCCTTCACATTACAAATCTTCTCAGAATCTGCTTCCCAGGGAATTCAACCTGTGACACCCTCAAAACAGCTTTTAATAGTGATGAAACTCTCTCTGAAACAACCTCCTCTCAAGGCTTTCATCTTTCCATCCATTGCCTGACCTCCTTTTTCCTTTTGCAAACATTAAAATACCAGACTAACCCAGGACCAATCCTGGTCCTCTCCTGTTTTCATGTTTTTACACTGTCTCTTAAGTGATCTCAGTCATTTCTATCTTGACATTGAGCATCTCCACACTGATCTCTAGTCTATACCTCTGTTCTGAGTTTCACACTTCTAGAGCCAAAAGATGATTTGAATAGCATCTCCTTTTAGTGCCATCATCTGGAATTAGGGATACCCTTGCTGCCCTTAATCAATTTCCCAATACTGACCACTGATCTTTTCAAATAAAAATGGAATCACATTATTCTTTTGTTCAGTGGGTTTCCATTTTATTTCAGACATAAATTCAAATCACTTTCTCTGATCTAAAAGGAGGCTGAATAGTTTTTATATTAGTGAATACTGACATTTCATATTCTACCATATTTGTAACTGGGATCCTTTTCAGAATGAAATGGAGTGCCATTAACAATTACTCTAGGGAGCAAGATGGCTGAATAGGAACAGCTCCAGTCTCCAACTCCCAGCGCGAGCGACACAGAAGACTGGTGATTTCTGCATTTTCAACTGAGGTACTGGGGTCATCTCACTAGGGAGTGCCGGACAATCGGTGCTGGTCAGCTGCTGCAGCCTGACCAGCAAGAGCTGAAGCAGGGCGAGGCATCGCCTCACCTGGGAAGTGCAAGGGGAAGGGAATCCCTTTTCCTAGCCAGGGGAACTGAGACACACAACACCTGGAAAATCGGGTTAACTCCCACCCCAATACCGCGCTTTAAGCAAACAGGCACACCAGAAGAATATATCCCTCATCTGGCCGGGAGGGTCCCACGCCTACGAAGCCTCCTTCATTGCTAACACAGCAGTCTGCCGCCATCTAACTGCAAGGCAGCAGCGAGGCTGGGGGAGGGGTGCCTGCCATTGCTGAGGCTTAAGTAGGTAAACAAAGCCGCTGGGAAGCTCGAACTGGGTGGAGCTCACAGCAGCTCAAGGAA
>NW_016806076.1:121363-123585 GCF_001698545.2 Rhinopithecus bieti
TGAATTGATGGGTGCTGACGAGTTGATGGATGCAGCACACCAACATGGCACAAATATACATATGTAACAAACCTGCACGTTATGCACACGTACCCTAGAACTTAAAGTATAATTAAAAAAAAAACTTACATTTTCTTTATCACTTCCTAATGTAACTAGATCATTGCAACCAGAATAAATAATGCGATAGATAAAAAAAAAAAAAAAAAATTACTCTAGGACAACAGGCAAGAACAGAACTTGCCCAGGCAATCACAGCAACAGGTTCACTCTATGTATAAGGTGTTCTCTGCACTGTTTTCAAACTTTCTGAAGTTTAAAAATGCTTAGACGTAGTATTACTGTTACAGTATTCACAGCCTTGGTATTGATTTAGGCCTCAAAAAGATGCAATGGTCGCAAATTTCGCATCTGTCTTTTGTGTGTAAAACCCATAAAGATATCTCATGCAGCCAAGGTGTTTAACTAATCCAGTGCTCTGCAGCCTTTGTTGTTCATTGGAATAACTTCTGGGATATTTTCAAAACGCATGACCATAATACTTTTCAAGAACCATAAAATCTGAATGTCTGTGGCTAGTCCCAGGCATGTGCATTTTGGAAAACCTTCCTAGGTAAGAGCCATTACACTATTCTACGGCAAGCACTGTTCAAGCTACCTTTTAAATTAAACTAGGACATATACTAACATTGATTGTGTACCCATATCTGCAGTGAGATTATTAGCAGGCTTGGCAGTGTCGATCACCCTTAGATTAGTTCTTGGTTTTACTTGAAATACTCCAGCAACAGTGTCATGTTTTAAGGAGCAAGGGTAGATAAAAACATGATTGGCAAATGTCTGTTGTTGAGACTGGGGGTGTATTACATAGTTGTTCTTCCCTACTTTTGTAAATGTTTAACAATTCCCATAACAAAGAGCTTTAAAATAAGGGCCACTGGTAAAACAAACAAACATAGGATTTTAACTAAAATGACATGAAGTCCAGCTAATTCTATTTCTCGAATAACTTTTAAATTATATTCTTTCTGCTCTTTTCCTGCCACCACCCTATTTCCGGCCTTTATTAGATTTTAACTGAAATCTAAAATTACTTCTTAACTCACATAAGTACTTCCTAATAAATTTATAATTCATTGATTCACACATCCATTCTTAAGAAAAAGAATATGAAGCACATCTATTTCCAAAGAACTAGCATATGGCAAGAAGCTGATATCCTCTCAGGGCTGCCAAAGCTAGTTTTCTAAGTCATAAATCTGATCAGAGCATTTTTCAGGGAAAACAAACAAAACAAAGCAAAATTATCATCTATGATGGTGGTTATCTTTAAAGGTCAGAAACTAAATATATTAGGCTTTGCAGACCTTAGATTTCTGTTGGAACTACCCTACTTTGCCACTGTGGTACAAAAGCAGCCATAGACAACACATAAACAGGTGGGTGTAGATGTGTTCCAGTAAAACCTGATTTACAAAAACAAGTGGTAGGCTGGATTTAACCCAATAGCATAGTTTGCCAATCCCTGATCTGTTCACAAACAAATTCCATAAAACAGTAATTGAAACTCTGTAACAACCAAATTCCTTTAAAATAATGATCTAAGACATTCAGTAAATATGACCTCAAACCACCCATATACTTGTATTTCCTGCACAACTCCATGCTCTAGAAGTTCTTCCATTTTTATTTTTTACATCACCGTGGCCTTGATAAATCTTTGGTTCGATACTTATTAATACTCCAATAAACAGAATAAGTATCCCTTTATATATAAAGCTTTCCCTATATTCTATACATACCCAGAATATTGGCAGAGTGAGAATCACCCCATAGAAATACCTGTTATATAAACTTCTATGAAGGCAATTATATATTATAGATTCCTTAAATTCTCTGTTTACCATTACTGCATCTGCTAACCTGTAACCAAAGGGTTTATCAAGGGCATTTCTAGGTGCTCCAAAACACCAATAAGTATACTATCATGGACACTGAGAGGCACTTCAGTCTCTCAGAGTAGATATTATATTGTTTCTAGGAAAAGACAACTGAACAACACTGATTAAATTGAACCTTCTTTCTTTTTCTTAAAGCGCAAAGCAATAAATATGCAAAAGTACGACTTCATGGAAAATTAACAGCATGTTTTCTATGCACTTTATGTACATGCTCTGTTCTAAAGTTATTCCTTAGTCCTCTTTTTTTTTTTTTTTTTTTTT
>NW_016806076.1:123650-168424 GCF_001698545.2 Rhinopithecus bieti
TTTTTTTTTTTTGGCCAAGACCATAATGAGATTTTGGCCATATATTTTCCTCAAGCAAAGCAATATGAAACAGGCCAGATGAAAGGGACTTTGAGAGGTCAGGTTATTTTCATCCCTCTTCTCTTAGGAAGAAACATTCTTTACATTCTAAGAAAAGGAGCTATGATTCTATTTTTAGAGACATCAAGAGAAAGAGATTTTATAACTTTCTCTAATAATCTGTTCTAATGCTTAACAAATTTTGTCATTAGAAAACGAATCTTCATGTAAGTCCTTGTGCTACAGAATGAAATGTTTATTTTCTGTTCTTGGGGAAAGAGAAAACAGCAAAATTATCTACGTAAGAGACTTGTATATATTTTTAAACAATAAATTATCCTTAATCTATTTGCCATTATCCTTGTTGAATTTTCATTCCTCGAAGCAATAATCCTGATTTTTAAACTGTAAGGTGTTCGAAGTTTATTTACAAATATTTTCCTGGTCTAAGACACTAAAACTAAGTAACTGCTTATACTGTCATTATTTCCCTACAACTTGTAAAAATGTAAAGCTCTAATTACTATTTACATTGAATAAAAAACAGAATTTAAAATTCAACTTCTATTCTTTTAGACCTTGAGCAATAATGTTCCCCAACACAGTTTTCTTAAGTTGATCTTACATAAAAGGTTTATCAAATATATATTTTATATGGTACAATATCTAACTGAAAATAAAATGAACACAGTGTCATCAAACGTGGGAGGCTGGAAAGTTCATGAAATTTTAACGAGTCACCTTGAATAAGAAAAACATAGCAGGGAATGGTGATAGCTCACAGAATATTATTCATTCATATTCAAAGCCCTACTGTACAGAAATACGGTATCTAATTAGAAGGCTGAAGGGGTGACATGGTGGGAAGGAATTCTTATTTGTATCTATGTTTCATCATATTTTACATATTATTTACCTTTCCAACCCAAAGGTATTTTCTCTTCAATAAAATAATCTTTATCATCCAATATAAAAATATCTTCTATTACTTGATTGTATTGTATAATAATAAAAGTTCCAAACAACACACTTCTCAATATACTTTCAAAATGTTTTATAGTTAAAATGGCACATGCCAAATAATGATGCCAAAAGTACAGATAAAACCTGCTGACCAAAATCCAATACCCCACAAAATATATTTGTCATATTATACCAAAATCATGACATTTATAAGGATACATATGACTAAAACTCTATTAAATAAGACTGACAGACAATGCTTGTCTTAGAAGACTAGATAATGATCATGTATAGATGAGTGCCTCTCAAACCTGGATATACTTCAGAATCACCTGGAAAGCTTTTAAAATGGTGATGATATCTGAACTCCATTATGTAGACATTTTAATTTTTCTGGGATAGGTCCCGGACATCAGTATATTCAGAAGCTGGTCAAATGATTCTAGCCCAGAGAAAGGGATGTGAACTACTGATAAAGCAAAAAGAAATGATTTTTATATTCAGCATACACAAGAACTCGCAAGTCCTTCCCATCTAAGGGCAAGTTGAGGTTAAAGAAAGAGAAACCCACTTAGCCAGCTGAAGTAAAACTGTAATTTTATTGGCAGGAAAGGGGCAAATGTGTAGAAAGGGACCAAATGTGTAGAAAGAGCAGATAGACTCATGAGAAATGAGAAGCTGTCAATTTGCTAGTTTTACTGTCTCATCAGTGAGTTTCTCTGTGTCTCTTGGAAACCACATGACTTACTGTTTCCACTCTTCTGTTCACTCCACTCTCTATAAAAGCTGGATTCTACTATTTTCCCACAACCAAATATTTTGTTCAACCCTTGTAACAACCCAAAAGCTCTAGAGTTCACCAGCAGCTGTCTCAGACTCTTGTTCCCATTCTAAATTCCGAGGAGAGTAAATTCTTGCTTGCATTAAGCATCCTCCTCTAAAAAATAAGTTATAACCAAAGAGGAAACAAATGTACAAGAGGGGAATATGTGATCATAACAACTGAACTCATGTTCAATGAGTTTGTTTCTAAGATCTCTATTTTGTTCCACCGGTCTGTGTTTCTGTTTTTATTCCAGTACCGCTGCTGCACAACAGGGGACTTGTGTGATCCCAACAACTGAACTCATTTTTGAGGAGTTTGTTTCTCGGTTCCCTGTTCTGTCCCATTGGTCTATGTGTTTTTATGCCAGTACCATGCTGTTGTAGTTACTATAGCTCTGTAGTATAATTTGAAGTAAGGTAATGGGATGCCTTCAAATTTGTTCTTTTTCATTAGGATAACACTGTTTTTTCTTTTTTGTGGTTGCATATAAATTATTCTATGTTCACGGATTAGAAAAATCAATATTGTTAAAATGTCCATACTACCCAAAGCAATCTACAGATTTCAATGCAATCCCTATCAAAAGCCAAGGAGCATCTCTTCCACAGAAATGAAAAAAAAAAAAAAACAAAAAAAAAACTTCCCAAATGTTATTCTAAAAGATGAAGAAAATCTTTCCTTGCAAGTACCCACTAAGTTGTTTTATTTATTATTATTTTTTTCCCTTTTGGTCTTAGTTGCTATCTTCTGTTCTATCTTTAGTTCACTACTCTCACCAGCTGTTGCCCATGAATGAAACCTACAATGGGCCCAAAACTATGATGATGGCTTATAGAAAAACACCTTTTGGGTATGCAGTCTCATACCACTCTCTGATGATTCTGGCCTGCCATGATGGGTATCTCCCTTCCAAGAGCAGGACTGGATAGAATATGAGGAATATATCATCATTCCCAAAATTACATAATGGTATTAAGCTCACGTATGACTAGAGATAAAAATCGCTGAATGGCCCATTAATATTAATACCACCCTTTCTGAAAATGGACATGGGGAGAGTTTTTCTGACACTGAAACTAACTCACTCACTCTCCACTGGTAATACCCCAATTAAAGAACAAAATGACCAGATACTACAATGGTATAACCCAAATATGGAATGAGTTTCTTTGGTTAACTCCATCTTTTGGTCAGCTTAGTCACTTGCCCTGCACTATACTGTAAATCAAAGAATAATTTTAAAGCTAATTGGCCAAATTAAACAAGGACAGGAGATGAGTACCAAGATGCAGATGTTTACATAATATTACAAAGTACTGATTAGTATGTACAGAATGGGCACTATATCCAGGAATCTACTGGTTGGTCCCAAATGAAACGCTTTGGATATGTGGCACCAACTTATGGCCTTGGTTACCCTCTTTACCACCCCCTCCCCCACCACCAATTGTTAGGAAGATGTTCTTTGGGTTATACATGGGCACTAGGCCAGATAGTTCATAGCCTTACAAAGCCTGTGTATCTCCCTCATATGAAATCCTGCTGAGTTCCATCTGTTTTCCATTGGTATAGTCATGTTTTTCTTCCTTAACCAGGCACTGAAGATGTTATTTGGCATGTGGAAGCTCTAACAAATTATACAAAGAAAAATTTGAACGATTGCTTCATGAAAATCTCTCTTTTAAATACACAAGTTACTCTCATGAGAAACGCTGTCCTCCAAAATTGCATGGTTTTGTCATATTCACTGTTGCACAAGTGGGGACTTGTGTGATCCTAACAAATGAATGAATGCTATGTTAATATCCTTGATGCAAAAGACATAATCACTAAATTAATGACTGATATGAAAACCCAAACAACCAACCTCTCAGACCAAACTGCCACTATGAATGATCAGCTTCATGGATTTTTTGGGTCCTGGACTATCTAGGGGCAGAAGCTGCTTCTTAGTTTAGGTGTTACATGTTGTTTACTATCCTGTTTTTGCCTTTTCTATTGCTGCAACATTTGCCTTCAGTGGAGCCACTGCACTGCTGCTAAAGCTATAAAATATCAAGCACCCTCCCTCTAAGCCCAGGGACTATCATGAAAAAGGTAGGCATGTGAGATTGTAAGTGCAGTGTATATATATACATATACACTTTGTAAGTTCTGGGGTACATGTGCAGAACGTGCAGGTTTGTTACACAGGTATTCACGTACCATGGTGGTTTGCTGCACCCATCAAACCGCCACCTACATTAGGTATTTCTCCTAATGCTCGCCCTCCCCTAGCCCCCCACCTGCTGACAGGCACCGGTGTATGATGTTCCCCTTCCTGTGTCCATGTGTTCTCATTGTTCAACTGCCACTTACAAGTGAGAAGATGTGGTATTCGGTTTTCTGTTCTTGTGTTAGTTTGCTGAGAAAAATGGTTTCCAGCATCATCCATGTCCCTGCAAAGGACATGAACTCATCTTTTAATGCTTGCATAGTATTTCATGGTGTATAAAGAAAATGTAAGTGCTGGTTTTAAACTGTGGAGTATAGGAAAATAGCCTGCTGCATTGCAAGAATGATGCCATATGGAAGCAAAACTGATGACTGTGATATTTGATTCCGCATACCAAGCTATTCTGCAGCAAGGTCTTGAGACAATGCCTCATAAAGATGCTTATCTAACCTCCCCAGTGGTCACAAATGTTGGCAAGAAAGTCTGAAGTGTGACCGTCTGTACCTATTTTACACTAAAAGCTTGATAAATGAAGGATGTTTTTTGGAGAGCGGGTGCAAGGATCTACCATCTCACAGCCTCTCCAAGCATTGCTTCTGTTCATAAGTCCCTACTAACTCTTTTCTGCGAAATTTGATTATTTTTTTTTTTTTTTTTTTTTTTTTTTTGCATCTCAGCTCCCTTAGCCGTTGAGGGTAGGTTTACACATACCTGCGCACCAGAGAACAAGCAAGTACTTTCACGGTCTAGCATATGGACTATTTTCACGTATATTTTAAAAGAATGTGCATACTGCTATTGTTGGCTAGGATTTTCTACATAAGTTAGGTCGATTTTGTCGGTAGTGTTTAATATCCTTACAGATTTTTCCACCTACTTTTTTCTATCATTTATTGCAGAATGAGTATGAAGTTATCTATCAGGCCTTTCAATTTTGTCACTTCCGTGGCTCTGTTGTTAGGTACAAATACATTATGTTATTTCTTCCCAATGTATTGACACTTTTATCCTTATGACTCTTCTTTCTTTGCATTATTCCCTTCTTAGTCTATTTTGCCTGATGTTGATGTACTTATTCCAGCTCTCTTATGCTTACTGTTTGTATGTTGTAACTTTTCCCAACTTTTCACTTTAAACTTATTTTACTCTTTGAATTTAAAGTGCCTCATCTATAAATAGCATAGAGTTGGAACCTTTTTTTTTTTACCAATTTGACAATCTTTATCTTTTAATTAGAATGTCTACTCCTTCATATTTATTTTAATTATTATTACTACATTGTATTTATTAAACAAATATTTGATAAGTAATTATTTGAATAATAATCAATACGTTAGGATTTAGACCTGCCATTTTGCTTTTTGATTTAATTTTTTCTCATTTATTTTTTATTCCACTCTTCCTTCTCTACTACCTTCTTTGCATCAATGTATACATTTTATATTTACCTGTTGATTTTTTGGTTATATTTATAAGTTAGATTTTAATTGTTGCATTATTACAATATGAATCTTAAACTAAAAATAATATCCTTCAAGTAAGTACTGACTTATTGTCAGTAAAATAAAGCAAACTTATTCTAGTTTAGTATTTTTTGCTAGTTTAGTATCTCCTATCTTTTGCTATTATTTCTATTATAAACCCAACAATGTAGTCATTCAGACATACATATGCTTGTGTGTGTGAGACTCTTACTTTACTAAGTGTGATGGTTAATACTAGGTGTCAACTTGATTGGATTGAAGGATGCCTAGATAGCTGGTATTGTTTCTGGGTGTGTCTGTGAGGGTGTTGCCAGAGGAGATGAACATTTGAGTTTGTGGATTGGGAGATGAAGACCCACCCTTAATATGGGTGGGCACCATCTAATCAGCTACCAGTGTAGCTAGAACAAAGCAGGTGTAAGAAGATGGGATAAGCTGGCTTGATGAATCTTCCGGCTTTCACCTTTCTCCTGTGCTGGATGCTTCCATCCATTGTTCTTCCTGCCCTTGGACATCAGACTCCAATTTCTTCCACCTTTGGACTCCTGGATTTATATCAGTGGTTTGCCAGGGGCTCTCAGGCCTTTGACTACAGACTGAAGGCTGTTGGCTTCCCTACTTTTTCCCTACTGTTGGTTTCCCTAATTTTGAGGCTTTTAGACTTACACTGAGCCACTACTGGCTTCTTTCTTCCTCAGCTTGCAGATGGCCCATCATGGGACTTTGCCTTGTGATTGTGTGAGCTAATTCTCCTTAATAAACTCACAAATTTTTTCCCATTTCATAAGGTGGCTTTTCACTCTATTGATTGTTTCCCTGGGTCTGCAAAACATTTTAGGTTAATGCAGTCCCACTTGTTTCCGTTTTTACTTTCTGTGCTTTGGTGTCATATCCAAAAAAATCCCTGCCAAGACCAATGTCAAAGAACTTTTTCCCCATGCTTTCTTATAAGAATTTTATAGTTTCAGGTCTTAATTTAAGTCTTTAAAACATTCAGACTTAATTTATAAGTATGGTGTGAGATAAGAATCGACTTTCATTATTTTACATGTGGATATCCAATTTTCCCAACACCATTTACTAAAGAGACTATCCTTTAACTCTTCTGTATTCTTGGCACCCTTGTCAAAAATAGTTAATCATACACATGTGGGTTTATTTTTGAGGTATTTATTCTGTTCCCTTGGACTACATGTCTGCTTTTATGCCAGTATCACCCTGTTTATATTACTATAGCTTTTTATGATATAGTTTCAAAACAGGGAGTGTAAATGCATAAGCTTTGATCTTCATTTTCAAGATTGCTTCTGCTACTCGGGGTCTTTTGAGGTTCCATAGGAATTTTAGCATTTTACATTTCAGTGAAAAGCGCCTTTGGAATTTTAATAAGAATGGCACTGAATCTGTAGCTCACTTTGGGTGGTATGGACAATATAAATTATTACAATTCATAAACGAGGGATATGTTTAAATACTTGTCTTTTGGTTTCTTTCACAAACGTCTTAAGTATTCATTGTACAGATTTTACACCTCCTTGGTTAAACTTATTCTTATTTTTGATGCTATTATAAATGAGATTGCTTCCTTGATTTATTTTTCAGATAGTCTGTTGTTAGTGTATAGAAGCACATTTGATTTTTTTAATGTTTATTTTGCAGTCTTCAACTTTACTGAATTCATTTCCTAGTTTTAACAGTTTTTCGATGGCATTTTTAGGGTGTTCTATATACAATTATGCCATCTGTGAACAGAAATAAAGTAACTTCTTCCTTTCAAATTTGAATCTTTTCTTTCTTTCTCTTGCCTAATTGCTCTGGCTAGGACCTCCACTGATACGCTGAATAGAAGTGTTCTGAGTGGGCACCCTTGTTCTGTTCCTGAGGTAGAGGGAAACTTTTCAACTTTTCACCACTGAGTATGATGTTAGCTGTGGATTTATCATACATGGTCTTTATAATGTTGAAGTGCACTCCTTCTATACATAATTTGTTGAGAGATGGTATCATAACAGGATATTGAATTTTCTCCAGTGGTTTTCCATATGTGATCAATCATGATTTTTAATCTTTCATTCTTAATGCGGTTATGAAGAAATCATACTTTGACCCCTGTGATAAATCGTACCCTATCATAGCATAGGATCTTTTTAATATGCTGCTGAAATTAGTTTGCTACTATTTGGTTGTGCATTTTGCATATATGTATCAAGGATATTCACCAGTACTTCCTTTTCTTGTACTATCCTTGTCTAGCTTTGGTATCAGGGTAATGTTGTCCTCATAAAATGAGTTTGGAAGTGTTCACTTCTCTTCACATTTTGTAAAAATGACTGGCATTAATTGCACTTTAAATGTTTGGTAGAATTCACCTATAAAGCCTTCTGGTCCTGAATTTTTATTTGTTGGGAGTTTTTTTGTTTTTTGTTTTTTGTTTTCCTGATGCAATCTCTTTATTCATTATTGCTATGTTAAGATTTTCTATTTCTTCAGGATTCAGTCTTGGTAGGTTGTATATTTCTAAGAATTTATCAATTTCTTCTAGATTATCCAATATGTTGGCATATAATGTTCACAGCAGTCTCCTATGATTCTTTGCATTTTTGTGGTATCCAGTGATATCTCCTCATTAATTTATAATACTATTTGAATCTTCTCTCTTTTTTCACTTATTCTAGCTGAAGATTTGTCAATTTTGTTTATCTTTTCAAAAACACGACTCTTAGTTTTGTTTACCATTTCTATTGTCGTGTGTGTGTGTGTGTGTGTGTGTGTGTGTGTGTGTGATTTAAGCTAGGTCAAGGGTAGGTAGGACAAAAGGCTTGTATTTTGGTGTGAGTGCATGCATGACTGTAGGCAGGCTGCCTCTAACAGAGGGAAAACCATGTCTTTTTTAATCAGTTTGGATCTTCAAAAACCACAAAGCATGAGCAAGGAGTAAAATTACTGGTGACAGTTAAGTCAGAGATTTGTTGTTTTTAAGTCTATCATCTTTCTAATTTCATTTATTTCTGTGCTAATCATTTTTATTTCCTTTATTATGCTGCCTTTGGGCTTAGTTTATTCTTCTTTGTCTAGTTATTCTAGGTGTAAAGTTAGGTTGTTTGAGATTTTTCATTTTTAAGGTAATCATTTACTGCTATGAACTTCACCCTTAGAACTGTTTTTACTACAACTCATAAGATATGCTATGTTGTGTTTCTATTTTCTTCATCTTAATACATTTTGCTTTCCATTTTTATTTCTTGTTTTATCCACTGGTTGTTCAAAATGCACATCCTTGTGAATTTTACAAGATTCTTCCAGGAATTGATTTCTAACTTCATACTATTGTGGTCAAAGTATGTATATATGAGATGATATCAACGTTCTTAAAGTTGTTAAGACTTCTTTTGTTGACCAACATATAACCTATCCTAAAGAAAGTTCTTTATAGACTTCAAAAAATGTGTATTCTGCTGCTGTTCGATGAAATATGTCTGTTTGGGCCATTTTAACTACAATGTTATTCAAGTCCAATTTTTTTTTTTTTTTCTGTCTGGATGGTCTATTATTGAAAGTGTGGTTCTGATGCCCCTTACTATTACTGAGTGGCCATATCTTTCTCTTCAGTTTTGTTAATATTTGTATCTAAAATATATTTAGGCGCTTTGATGTTAGGTTCTTAGATGTTAACAACTGTCATATCCTCTTGGAGGAACTGACCGCTTTAACATTATACAGTGACATTTTTGTGTCTGTGACAGTTTTAGAATAAAAGATTCTTCCGTCTGATATAACTACAGCCACTCCTGCATTCCTTTATTTACTATCTGAATGGAATATCTTTTCCATCCCTTTACTTTCATCCCAGCTGTGTTGTTAAAACTGAAGTGAGTTCCTTTTAGGCAGCCCTGTGGTTGAATCTTTTTTTTTTTTTTTTTTTTTTTTATCTATTCATCCACTCTATGTCTTTTGATTGAAGAATTTAATTCAGTTACTTTTAAAGTAATTATTGACAGGTAAGGGCTTACTACTTCCATTTTGTTAATTATTTTCTGACTATTTTGTAATTCCTTTGTACATTTCTTCTTCTCTTGCTGTGTTCCTCTTTGATTTATTAATCTCTTCCTGTGGTATGCTTTCATTTTTTATCTTAATCTTTTCTGTATCAATTAGAGGTTTTTTTCTTTGTGGATATCACAAGCTCGCATAAAGCATCTTATTTATAACATTCTAGTTGAAGCTGATAATAACTTTAATCACATACAAAAACTACACTTTGACCTCTTCTCTAACCTCTTCTTTCCTCTCTTCCATCAATAACATGCTATTGATATCACACTTTACATTATTTCATACTGTATATCCATTAACAAATTATTATAGCTATAATTATATTTGACAATTTTGTCTAATTTTTATACTAGAGTTAAAATGACTTATACACACCATTACAATATTAGAGTTTTCTGCTTTTCACTACATATTTACCTTTTCCAGTGAGTTTTATCATTTCATGTATTTTCATGTTGTTATTTAGTGTCCTTTCATTTCAACCCAAAGAACTCCCCATAGCATTTCTTGTAAGACAGGTCTTGTTATGAAGTACCTCAGCTTTTCTTTGGGACTCTCTTTATCTCTCATTCATGAAGGACAGCTTTGCTGGATAGAGTATTCTTGGGTGTCTTTTTCCTTTCAGCACTTAGAATATATAATCCTACTCCTTTGTGGCTTGTAAAATTTCTATTGAGAAATCTACTGATAATGTTATGGAGGTTTACTTGTATGTGATCAGTCTCCCTTACCACTTTTAAGAGTCTCTCTTTAATAGCAAGCTCAGAAAAAAAAAAAAAAAAAAATCCATACACTATGGTCAAATGATTTTCAATAAAGTTGCTGTTAACACACACTGGGGAAAAAAACATTCTCTTCAATAAATAGTGTTGGGAAGGCCAGGCGCAGTGGCTCATGCCTGTAATCCCAGCACTTTGGGAGGCCGAGGTGGGCGGATCACGAGGTCAGGAGATCAAGACCATCTTGGTTAACACAGTGAAACCCCATCTCTACTAAAAACAAAAAAAATTAGCCAGGTGTGGTGGCATGCGCCTGTAGTCCCAGTTACTCGGGAGGCTGAGGCAGGAGAATAATGTGAACCTGGGAGGTGGAGCTTGCAGTCAGCCAAGATCGCACCACTACACTCCAGCCTGGATGACAGAGTGAGACTCCGTATCAAAAAATAAATAAAATAGTGTTGGGAAAACTGGATATCCACATGCAAAACAATAAAATTAGATTCTTATCTCACACCATATATAAAAATCGACTCAAAATTGTTTAAAGACTTAAACATAAGACAAAAAATGTAAAATTACTAGAAGAAAACATAGGAGAAATGTTCCATAGCATTAGTCTGAGCAATATTTTTTTGTATATGACCCAAGAGGACATGCAATAAAAGCAAAAATAAACAAGTAGAATTACATTAAGCTGAAAAGGTTATGTATAGCCAAGGAAATTATGAAAAGAGTTAAAAGACAACCTATGGAGTGGGAACAAAATATTTGCAAACCCTGTATAAGGTAAGGGGTTAATATCCAAAATATCTAAGTACTTAAAAGATAGAAAGAAAACAAATAATATGATTTACAAATGAGCAAAGAACCTGAATAGACATTTCTCAAAAGATGACATACAAATGGCCACCAGGCATATAAAAAATCTGCTCAATATCACTAATCATCAGAGAAATGCAAATCAAAACCACAATGAGATGTCACCACACACCTTTTAGAATGGTTACTATCAAAAAAGCAAAAGATAACAAGTACTGGCAAGAATTTGCAGAAAAGGAAACCCTTGTAGACTGTTGATGTGAGTGCAAATCAGTACTGTCATTATGGAAAACATTATAAAGTTTCCCCAAAAAAGTAAAAATACAACTATCATATGATCCAGACATCCTACACCTGGGAATATATCCAAAATAAGTAAAAGAGTATTTTGAAAAAACATATATTCTCCCATGTTCATTGCAGACTTACAATAATTAAGAGCTGGAATCAATTTAATTGCCCATCAATACTTTATCTGAATAGATAAAGAAAATGTGGTATATATACACAATGGAATACTATTCATCCTTAAAAAAAAAAACAAAATCCTGTCATCGGCAATAAAATGGATGAACCTGGAGTACATTATATTAAGCGAAATAAGCGAGGCACAAAAAGACAAATACTCTATCATCTCTCTTACATCAGAAATCTAAAAAGGTTGAACTCATAGCAGTAAAGAGTGCTGTGGTGGTTATCAGTACAGGGTTGAGGTAGTGAGGAGGTGTGGGAGGTGTTGGTCAAAGGATGATCAGAGATGTTGGTCCAAATTTCAGTTAGATAGGAGAAATAAGTTCAATTGATGTATTGTAAAAATGGTTATACCACATAAATACAGTTAATAATAATGTATTCTTGAAAATTACTAGAGATTAGATTTTAAGTTCTCTCAGCACAAAAGGTATGGTACATATGTGATGTAATACTTATGTCAGTTAGCTTGATTTAGCCACTCCACAACGTACAGATATTTCAAAACACCATGTTGTATAAGATACATACAACTTTTTTGTTAATTTGAGAAAAGATACTCTCTTTATCCTTCACTTTTCACAGTATGATCATAATGAGTCTCAAAACAATTTTCTTTGGGTTGATCTTGCTTTCAGTTCTCTAAACGTAATGAATCTGGATGCCCATATCTCTCCCAAGATTTGGGAAGTTTTCAATAAGTATTTTGCTAATTTTTAGTTTTTCTATTTTTATAAATTAAGGAAGTACCTGTGCAGGTTTGCTACATAAATATATTGCATAGTGGTGGAGTTTGGACATCTAGTGTGGCCATCGCCCAAATAGTAAACATTGTACCCAATAGGTAATTTTTCAACATTCACTCTCCTCCCTCCCTTCCCCCTTTTGTAATCATCAATGTCCACTATTTCCTCTATATGCCTAAGTGTACCTACTGTTTAGTTCCTACTTATAAGTGAGAACATGGAGTATTTTTCTGTTACTGATTTCACTAAGTAATTATTTAAATAATCTTTCCTTTGGTCTCTTGTGTTTCCTTCTGGCACTACCATAATCCATATATCTATAATCTTCTGGTGTTTCATAGATCCTTTACATCTTTTTTACACTTTTTAATTATTCTTCCTTTTGTTCTCTATAGTTGGCTAATTTTAAATGATCTGTTTTGAGCTTACTAATTCTTTTGCATGTGATTGAATCTGCTATAGAATTTCTATATAGAATTTTTCAGTTCTCCAATTCTTCACCTCCAAGATTTCTGTTTAGTTCTTTTTTATGGTTTCTATTTCTTTGACTTCTAATTTTATTCATGTATTATTTTTCTAATTCATGTGGTTAGATATCTGTGCTGTCTTGCATCTTATTGAGCTTATTAATATGATTATTTTGAAACATTTTTCAGGTAATTTTTAGATCTCCATTTCTTTATGGTTAGTTATTAGAGCTTTATTAGTTTCTTTTGGTGGCGTCATATTTGCTTAATTCTTTGTCACCTGTGTAGCCTTGCATGGTTGTCTGTGCATTTGAAGGAGCAAACACCTCTTCCAATCTTTTTAGACTCATTTATGCCAATAAAAGCTTTATCTTGTTGGATCCCTGGGCTGATAGAATTGCACCTGGGATTGCAGTCTAGTGGTGTTGGAGCCAGAGCACATGGCTGTTGCTGGATCTGCAGTGAGGTCCAAGGCTGTTGGGATGGTTACCACCCCACCAAACACCAGGACCTTAAGCAGGTATGGATAATGTGTAGTCCCTAAGTGAACTAGACTGGCTTCTGGACCTTGGTCAGTAGGGTGGGAAATAAACTGAGGGCCAGGTTCTTGGTCTGTAAATGGAAGGCCCCATTAGCAGGTGCACAGATGAATGTAGCCTTCCTGTGGGTCTCTGGGAGGGCTCCTGCTAGGTCATTGGCTGTTTCTCTAGTAGAAAATCCCTGCTAAAGAACATGGCTTACAGGAATTGGATCACCTGGCTGCTTCAGTGTCCACAGTTCAGATCAAAGTCTGCATATCTGCTCCAGGGAACACAGACAATGTGTCTACCTCCAAGCCCCTGGGTAAGCAGAACTTCTCTCAGAGTACATCTGAGAAGGTCTGGAGCCAAACTACAAGACCATTTCAGAATCTGCTGTGGGTCCAGGGTTGTCAAGCTTGCTGGGCAGCACAGATAGGCATATCTCCCAACTGTGTAGGCAGGACTGATTTCATATTTTTTTAATACACATATTCATCAACATGATGTAGTTATCCCTTTAATTATTTTACTTCCTTTGTTAATATTCTTAAGTTTTTCCCACAGAGATACTACTTTTATTTTTAGTCTTATACATTTTTTGTTGCTATTGTCAATGAAATTTTTTTCTTAACCAACTTTCTAACACATCACTAATGGCATAAAGCAGCTTTAAATTTGAGTAATGCCTTCCCATCCAAAACTTTGTTAAGTTCTGTTATTTCTAATCATTTGTAGATTCTCTTGGATTTACTATATGCATTAATCATATTAACTACAAATATAAACAGTTTTACTTCTCCCCTTCTATGCCGTATTACTTATTTCTTTTTCTTGTCTTATTACATTTCCTAGCACCTCCTGTTAAATATTGTATAGAAGGAATAATGTTTGACATCCTTGTAATATTTACTATAAAAAGGGAATGTTTACAATTGTTTATATAGTACCTTTACTTGTAGCAATGTTAGTTTTTGTTGAAATACATGATCCCCACTTAGATTCCTTTAAAGAAAATTATTAATTATTTAATATATATTACTCTTTTATTCTAAATTCAATAACATGTTTACAATTTTACCTTAGTGAGAGACTGCTCATAATTAAGAAATCATGCATAAAATCACTCAGTATCAGCTGTTACCATGACAGTCACTCAAAATTTGAGAGAGATATATATATAATTTCCCCAACAAAAACCTCTTCACTCCACTGTATTTTTCCTTTACGAATCTTCCCCTATAGATATACTTTTCACAAGAACATTAAGAAAATAGTTTAATCAAATAATTCCCATTCCATAACTTTTTATTTTTATTTTTTTAAACAGGAATAGTGGATACCTGAAACGCATTTAGGAATGTTAACTCAGAGACTGTGAAAGGCAAAAACAAGGTAAAACTCTGGTTATGCTTCAGATGTTTCTGTGGCATTCATTCAAAACTAAATATGTGACAGGTACCATCCAAGACTGTAATACTGTAAATCTGATGGGAGCAATCTAGATAATTTTAATATCCAGTGAGGATGAGGGACTCTGGTTAAGCCAACAAAGCTGATGACTATTTATATACAACTACAGTCGAAAAAAATGGCAGTTCCTTCCTCAATTTCCTGCTATCTAGCTGTAAAAGTAAGAGCCTGGGGCCAAAAGCTCTCTAACAAAGAAAAGTAAACTGAAATCTCTACTCACATCCACTCTTTCCAAATTAAATACTAGTAATTTCTCTCACCTTCTCACAAAATAAACCTTCTCATAAAATGAGCAAATGTGCAGTGACATATACATACACAATATCCTTGCTTTGCTTTTTCATTCTTGGTAACTGCTTTGCAGAATCATGTACTAGAGTCAGATAAAACTTAAGGGAAAAGTAGTGAGATACGAGAAATGTCTAGTCTGTGCCCTATCATTGCCTTCACTCAAGACCCTCCCTCTTATTCTTTCTGCTATGTCTTTCTCCATTCCAAAGAGTTTACTGAAAATATGGAAAATATGATATTTCTAGATACCAAATTAGGCTTGTTATCTCCAAGTGGTAATATATACTTGAGAAGTGCTTGAAACAAATTTTCACAAAGATGTTAATGCTACATGTGGCCTTTATGGATCATCTCTTACTCCAGAGAGCTGCATTTAAGAATAAAATAATAATATTTGCATAAAGTTTTACATATTTACAAAGTGCCTCCAAAAACATCATTTTATCCTCCTCCAATCCATTTTCAAAAGATAAAATGCAGTCTCAGAGAAGGCATATATTTTTCCAATAAGTGAAAAACTGATTTCCCAATCCAAATCCCCAATGATTTCCCGAATTCTATACTATCTTAGCTCCAGTGATCAGCAGATGGAGAAATTTCAGCGTTACTATGTCATAAAAGTAAGTGGAATGGGAATAGGGCATATGGTCAAACTTCTAATAAGCCTCAGTGCTTGAATATCCTTTGTGCTTTGCGACTGAGATCTTGGGAACTTTGGACAAATAGCTCTTTATAAAGTGAGAATGAGAAATAGAAAGATTAATACGAGTCGCCTAGGATGGCAAGTGAACAGGACTCAGATGGCCAATTACATTTTTTCTTCCATTTATCATGGGGTATAAAAGGAGAAATTATTCCATCAAATATGGTATTCTGAAAAACCAACTCGGGGCAAGTCAGTTTAATTTGACATTTACATTTAACAATGCTAAACATCCAGTCATTTGCTATTACTTACCAGACTGCAAATTTTAAAAGTGCTTCGTAATAACCCCTGTGTTTGAATTGTTGTTCTGCCAGATGTAATTGACACTCTTGCACCTAAGGATGTACACTTGCTTCAGGATGAATTCCCTTGGTATTTAATTAATTCAAAAGGAATGAAGTCTCTTGTACATAGATTTGAAATGCATCAAAGAGATACATTAATCTATTTTTATATAGCATTTGTTGATGGGCAGAAAGTCTCCCCCAGTTGCTGAGTCAGGTTATCTCAATCCATCATTTGCCAAAACAGCTAGCATGTGATGCCTGCTCAACACACAGTGTCTCCTCAGTAACAGTTTAAATTAGAAAACACATAGCATCATATTGAGAGACTGGTGATCACTACAGCATCTGAAAACTTCAGTAGTACCCATACTAAATCATCAAAAAAAAGGAAAGAGAGTTTGTTCTTTCAGTTACTTATTGGTGTGTGTATATATTCTGAAATCAGTTGCCTCTATAGCACAGTGGTTCTCCACGAACAATGAGCATTAGAATTGCCTGTGAAACTTAGAAACTTCACATTCCCAGAGATTCAATGGGTCTGGTTGGAATTCATGCATCACTACTTAAAAAATAGGCTAAAGACTACTGCTAATTTTATGTCAGTTAGCAGAAAAATTGGAAGAAGAAATGCACACTGTATTTCTCTGTAGCTGTTTAACTTGATTTCTCTTAATTCAATTATTTAAGATTAGATTGCTATAAAAAGAGGTTTCAGTATTATTCTCTAAGGAACGTATCTTCTGGCAAAATATAAAAACTAAACAATAGTAAACATATATTGATAAGTGGACATACACAAATTTTGTTTAAATGTAGGATGCATTAGTGTTCAAACGTTCTGATTTGAGGTGATTTGATTTTACTTTGAAATCATGTAAAGCATATCCTACTGGCAACATTTAATTCCTAACATTTTCAACTTGCTGTTCTTTTCATAAAAAATGCTTACCATAAAACAAAGAGATATTCATGAAAATTAATAAAATAAAAAAGAGGCCTCTTACTTTGGACTAAAATTGATCTTATATTTTAGAAAAACTTGCTTCCACAACACAAATTAAAACTCTTGATGAAGTAAACTAAGGCATCTTACTGAGCCTGTTCTGGTGTCAAGTACTTACAAAGACAGGAAAAAAATACATACTTCTGTTATATTTTCTATAGTTTCTAGCATCTGAAGTTATTACTGTCATGTAGAGCTGTCAGCTTCATCTGATTTTTCATGGTGTTTATTAAGATCCATGAAAATAAAATTGAACACATCTGTAAAGTAAAACAAGCTTTTTATCATGAAGGAAGGTATTTTTTAAGTTATTTTGCCATTTGTCTTTTCTATATCCTGAGGTATATGCCTATCACAGGGTAAGCAGACATTGCTATATATATGCTCACTTGCAACCCAGGATTCATCCAACTGAATTCTCTTAGATAAACCTAAAGTCATTGGATTTGTGATTGCCAAGAAATAGAAAGGCAGAAAGTCTCCATCTTTCAAATAGTGATCACTGCAAAATGCAGGAAAAGTCATTTCTTCTGTTTCCCAGATAAAAATGTCACCATGATTTCCCTTGAGCATGCAGAAGGTTAAACAAAGCTGCAGCTGACCACAAACATAAACAGTGGAAAAAACCAATAGATTTTCAAAAAAATATAATAACCCCTTCATATTTTCAGGCAAAAGCTCTAAAGAGAAATGAAGTTAATTTAAATGGTTGCCGATTACAATACGTGCTGTATTTACTCAGTCATAGTCTGCTCTAGATTTGAAGTTGCTAGGTGTTTGATTGAAAATAATAATAATTTTACATATATCTATTAAGTTATTCATTCAAAACTTATATTTAAAATCTTACTCTTATGTGCAAAACATGTATCAGCAATGGCTATGTTTCCAGCTCAATCAAAGCTACATATAAGAACCTATAGATAACACTCAACAGATTAAACTGCGAAATTACAGAAGTGGCCCTAATCTTCTCGTTGCTTTCTAAGTTGCATCCTCTTTCCCCTTGAAAGCAACCTGTGACTTCCCTCTTTCAGACCTTTTCCCTTATGAAAAAATTAAAAAGATTCAATGTCATCTGGCCAATATCTCAACCATACTGGAATAAAGTCTCCAAAATATTTTCATTTTTATATTTTGTGGTATAAAATGGAAAAGAATTTCAGACAAAACTGAGTAAATGAAAATTTATTGAATGCTGTATCTTAAGTCATAACTCAATAAAGTCACTTTAAAAGCTGTGAGTAGATGAAGAAGATATCTTTTAGAAACAGCAGTCCTTTTCCTCATGTATAAAATCACATAATGTCTTACAGGCTGATAATGAAGATTCATCTACTTTCACTGTTTTAGGGTGCCTAGTCAAAATGGACTCAAGTTCTCCCCTCCTCTCATCCCTTCCTTAATCCTAACCAAGAGTTTAACTTTTATTTCCTACAGAAATTCTAAATACCAGAATTCAAGCTGCATTCACAACATTCCACAACATTCCCCTCTCTCCATTCTGAGTACCAGTGACCTGTGACTTCTCAGAGCAGAAGATACAGGAAAAGGTCAATTCTTCTGTTTCCCAGACAAAAATATCACCATGATTTCTCTTAAGAGTGCAAAGGGTTAAAAAAAACACACAATCCATGCATTTGGCCCTGAAACCCAGTGGGTAACCACTGCAAATAAATCATCAAAGATTTATTTATAGACTAAAAGGAAGAAGAGTTCTCTGAGCTTAGAGGAAAGACAATAGCAGAATACAGGGCGTTGGGCTCTCAGGAGCTCAAAATAAGGAAACCATAGCTTTGACAAGGCAGCAACTGTCCTGTTTAAGAACAGAGTCTCTTAAGTAGGCCTGCCTGGGCCTCTTTATGCTTGTTTCCTCATCTGTAAAATAGAGATAATAAAATACCTTTCCTGGGTTGTTACAGAGATTAAATGATTGCAAAACACATAGAAAGAACTTAATATAGACCATAATGAGTGAGAAATTAGAATCAAAATATTTTCAAAATTTAATGTTTATGTGAATTACCTGGGGATATTATTAAAAATGAGAATTGAATTCCATAGATCTGGGATGAGGCTTGAGATTCTGCATTTCTAATAAGCTCCCAGGTGATACCAACATGGCTGCTTTATGGACCACATTTTGAGTAGCAACTTTTTAATGTATATTAACATGCTGTGGAGGAAAATAACGTGCAATTTCTGGGAAATCTAACTACACTGATATAGACAGGTCGTAAGTATTAGAAAAATAAAAGAAAAAGAGATGTCCATTTAGCTCTACAAAAGCAAAACCTAATTATCATGTGATACAGTATCAGTAAACATAGTAGTGTCAGATTAATTTTTATCACACTTTATTTTAAAAGTAAATCTGACCAGATATGGTAGCTTAAACCTATGATTCCAGCACACTGGGAGACTAAGAAAGGAGGATCGCTTGAAGTCAGGAGTTCAAGAAGAGCCTAGGCAGCAAAGCAAGATCCTGTCTCTATAAAAAACTAAAAAATAAATAAAATAAAATAAAAGTTTTAAAATTAGCTGAGCATGGTTCTGTGTGCATGCAATCTCGGCTACCAGAGAGGCTGAGATCAGAGGATCACTTGAGCTCAGGAGTTCAAGGCTGCAATGAGATATGATCACACCACTGCACTTCAGCCTAGGTAGCAGAACGACCCCATCTTTTTCTAAAAAGAGTAAATTCTATACATAAATATTAATATTCATATATGTGGCTTATTGGAGCACACTTGATGATTTTGGCATGATGATCCTGACTTACACTTTTAACAGAAGAGACATTAGATAGTCATCAATTCAACTATTCAATAAGATAATATTAGAATTAGAATTACTTAATTCAATTGGACTATAATATGTTAAGGATTGTGCTAGGTCCTTAGTTTAGTTTCAAACATGGGGGAAACAAAAGGTCATAATTTAAAGAGATAAACAGTAGATTAATTAATAGATTAACACCTATATAATTTGAAAAGAGAAACCACAAGAAGGTCAAAGAAAGAAGCCTTTGCCCACAGCTGCACTGCCAGGGTCCTACCTGCAGACCCAGGCTGCACGAAGGATGAATAACGTACTCAAACTCCAATATTCAGTGAAAGAGCTGTGATGGGGCCGGGCTACTCACAGAAAGAGTTGCGGCAGCTGTGCCCTGACTAGCTGGCCTTGCGGACATTTATTAAGCACAGATTTAACGACAAAGGGCTTTGAGTCAACACACCTGTGGGTAATTAGTCTGGTCACCTTCCCCCAGAGAGATCAGTCCTGCCTGCAAAAGGTCAGTCTTAGGACCACATGAGTAAACAAGTTCTTTAGATAAACTCCCTTATATTCCTTTGTACCTACTCTAAGCTATTAACTCAAAGTAAGAGGATTAGGCTGCCTTCAGCCAAATCTTTTACTGATGCTACGCAAACCTCCCAGTCTTCCAAGAAGGTTTGTGTCTATTTCCTATATCTTTATCTTTAAATTTTTCCCACCACTCAGACTGGACTCCAACACTGCACGTAGTCAGCCTGCAAGCTCGTCTGCAGTGATCCTTGAAATACTCTGCTTTTTCTTAAGTTGACCTGAAGAAGTCTCCATTATTTGCAAACTCTTTAGAATACCTGTTATTTTCCAATACCCATCCATTTTAGTTAGCTACTGACTAAAATTCTGACTTTCAGATATTCCCAATAATTTCAAATGCCTATCATGTTAAGAGAGTCAGATATTTTCTCATCAGGAAAAATAGGAGAAATAGTGCTTGTTTTAAAGTGTTAATTCTCAAAATGAACATGAACAACCACAGCCATCTGCATGCCATGTTCCTCTGTTGTCTGTTTCTAGGAGTTTCCAAACTAAAGCATAGAAGTAAGGGGGAATTTTGTATTTTGACAGAGATAACTGGGAGACAAAAACCAGGGAAAGGGGCAAATTATTAACAACAAAAAAACAGCTATGGTAAAATGGCATAACATATTCACAGTCACTAGTAACAGAAACAGCAATTAAAAGGCACAGCAATTAAAACAGCAATTAAAATCTTAAGCTCAGCAAAAATCATATGCAAATATGATAACGCTTATATATTTGTAATTTTAAATTATTATTTTGGATTATTTATACTATTCTTCCCCAGCATTAGCTCAGAAAATTAAGTTGTTTATATGCAAGTAATAGTAAGACTGCCAGCACATTAAGATTTGAGAATTCATCTTCAGCAAATTTGTGACAAGGGTACTAAATTATCTGGTTATCACAGTTACATATTAATCATATGAAAAGCTTATGACTTGGAACACCTTTCAGTTCTCACCTTATTAAGCCTCTGAGTAGCATGCAGCAAAGCTGACTATACTGTTCTATTGGCTTGCACGACAATACTTTCCTAATTTTTCTCCTATTGCTTTAATCCTCTAATTCTCTAACTTCTTTGCAGGCTTCTTCTTCTCTACGTGACCACTAAATGTTGGCACTCCTCTGGGCTCAGTATTAGGTCCTCCTCTCTTTCTAATCCTCATTTGTTTTCCCATAGCCATAAAAAACCTCTATATTCTGACAAAGACTAAATTTATTTCCATGCCAGTACTTTCCTTTAAGTGCCAGATTGAAAAGTCCACTGATTTGCTTTGCTTTGCAAATCTGTCTTGCAGTCATCTTACAATTATCATTAAACTCAATACGTGTGAAAGGGAACTTGGGCTCCCCTCTTTTCCCAAGACTGTTCTCCTTCCAGGCTTTCTTATATCTCTAAATGGCACCTCTATGCACCCAGTTATTAGTGATCAGAAACTAGGAATACTGTTGATGTCTATTTCTCCATATCAAATCCTTACATTTTCCCCCTAATACTTACTGGATTTTGGTATTTATTTATTTATTTAATTTTATTTATTTGAGACAGGGTCTCACTCTTGTCACCCAGGCTGCAGTGCAGTGGTGCAATCATGGCTTGCAGCAAGGGTCAAAGACTCTCCCATCTCAACCTCCCAGGTAGCTGAGACTACAAGCACTCACCACACTGGCCAGCTATTTTTTTGTATTTTTAGTAGAGACAGGGCTTCTCCATGTTGTCCAGACTGGTCTTCAACTCCTGCGCTCGGGCAATTCACCTGCCTTGGCCTCCCAGAGTGCTGGAATTACAGGCATGAGCTACCACACCTGGCCTGGATTTTTACTTGTATTAAAGTTGTTCAGACATATGCCAAAGGACAGTTTTATAACATTTATTCCGTAGCAAGTAGCACCCTACTCCTTTCCACCATCACTTCTATTTGCAACTCTTCTAGCTGATTGTTTTTTGTATTTACCTGTATTACTCTCAATAACATAAAAAATGCTGATTTTCTACTATGGATGCTTATAATTTGACTTTCTTTGCCCTGCACTAATCTCCCTTTTCTCCCTCTCTCCCTCCTTCCCTTCCTTCCCACTACCCCCCAACTCTCTTGCCTGTTCTCTCACCTATACACACACATTTCTTCAGTAATTTTGCTATATCACTACTCAATGTTTAAACTACACACAGCCAAGCAATGTAAAATACTATGTAACTTTTCCATTTTGGTACATTTTTCCTATTGTAATTACCTTGTTTTATTCATTGGCATAATTTTTATGTACCAAATCTTCCAAACCATTATTAATTGATGGTTTTCATAACGATTTTTTTTAATTTAAAGGTTTTAATTCCCTGAAAAATTTAAAACACCATTTTCTTTTTTTCCTAGTTGTAAAATATGCTTTTACCTTTCTGAGAATATACACATTTTAAATGTAAGTTTTGCATTTCTAACTGCTCTTTGGTTTCCCCATATTTTCTTCAGGATCTAAGTTTTGTCATTACATTATTTCCTCAGGTATCTGCTAATCCTGATTATATGGGTATACTTAAGAGCAAGGACTGAAAGCTAACTAGAAGCTCTTGGTTCGTGGGTGAGGCTTGTGCACTGTAAGCTTTAGTGTAGGATGATTTGGCTGCTTTTTTCCTTTAGGAAACTTTGATATCAATACGTTCATATATTTCCTCTTGGGATGGTCTTTTTATTCTATGTTTTATTTCAAATGAAAAAATATCCAGTCTTTTACTGATTGTGGGAGGACAATTCCCCTTTCCTGAGGCAGAAGAGGGACTCCAAGATTCTAAGTGCTTCCAAAGCACACTTCTGATCAATCATCCTTATTTTATATTCTAGCACCTAGCTTCCATTCTTTCTTCCAGAGGTAACTAGTAGAGCTACTTTATGAGTCTTTGGCAGATTCTACTCTGTTAAATTAGTTAATAGCTTTCTCAAATTCTCCTTTATGGTTCTGTTTTCTTGGGTCTGCTAAGGGATTCATCAACTGTCTATTTCTTTCTAGCTTCTAATATTTTTTTTGCTGTTGCACAGTCTCATGTTCTCCATATGTTTGCACCTTTTTAAAAAAGTTCTTTACTATCATTTTCATCAGGATAGGAGCCAGTTTAGATTTGTGTCCTCAATCTACCAACTTTAAAAAAAAAAGCTTCCAGTGTATACTTTACCCCAGTATATAATGTAGGTGCATACATATCTCCACTTCTACTTACGGGACCAAAGTAAGCCACTATCCACTCTCACCTGGACTACTACATAGCATAAGTCGTTTCTCTTGCTACCTCTTATCTCTTGCTAATCAATTATCCTAATGCTATCTAAAGTAAGGTTTTAAAATCTAAAACAATCAATGACTTGCCATCACGTATCAAATAAAACCCAAATTCCTTGCCATGGCCTGTCTAGTTAAGATGTTTTGTGGTAGCAAGCTGTAGAAAACCAAATTCCAACTACCTTAAATGGTACCAAAATGCACTGACTCATATCATTGGAAATTCAGAAACAGCAGAGACTTCAGGGTTGACTTAACATGGCTCTGGCTTAGATTTACTTTGATTCTCTAGGTTTTATCCTTCTTTATGTGGCTGTTTATCCTTTCAGATGGCAGCAAGATAACTGTAAGAGTTCCAGTTTTACATCCTTCACAAGAGAGTAGCAAGAGAAAGAAATAAAAGTTGCTTCTCATAATCTTCCAGAGAATGAGGAGAAAAGTTCCCAGAAGTCTGAAAGAAGCCACTACTGAGGGCTCACTGGACTGAAATGCACCAAGTTTCTATTCCTGGCAAAGGAGATTAAATTAGAATTATCCTTAGACCAAGGAGCTCTATGGATAGCGGCATGGTCTACTTGGAGGAAGGCACAGATATTTTAGTAAAATCAAAGGGTAAGAGTGAAAATTAATACTGGTTAGGTACAGTAAGCAGAAAAAAGCCCCCAAAAGATATTCACATAAAGTCCCTAGAATCTGTGACTGTTACCACTTTATTTAGAAAAAGGTCTTTGCTTCTGCACAGCAAAAGAAACAATCAGCACAGTAAACAGACAACCCAGAGACTGAGACAAAATCCTTGCAATCTATACATCCAACAAAGGACTAATAGCCAGAATCTACAAGGAACTCAACAAATCGGCAAGAAAAATAAATCCCATCAAAAAGTTGGCTAAAGACATTAATAGACAATTCTCAAAAGAAGATATACAAATGGTCAAGAAACATGAAAAAATGTTCAACATCACTAATGATCAGGGAAGTACAAATCAAAACCACAATGCAATACCACCTTGCCCCTGAAAGAATGGCCATAACCAAAAAATAGAAAAATACTAGATGTTGGCATGTATGCAGTGAAAAGAGAACACTTTTACACTTCTGGTGGGAATGGAAACTAGTACAACTGCTTTGGAAAACAGTTTTGAGATTCTTCAGAGAACTAAAAGTATAACTAGCATTTGATCCAGCAATCCTACTACTGGGTAACCACGTAGAGGAAAAGAAGTCACAATACAAAATATATATACATACATATACACCCATGTTTATATCAGCACAATTTGCAATTGCAAACATATGAAACCGGCCCAAATGCCCATAAATCAACAAGTAAACAGATTCACAGTCGAATTCTAGCACAGGTACAAGGAAGAGCTGGTACCATTCCTTCTGAAACTATTCCAATCAATAGAAAAAGAGGGAATCCTCCCTAACTCATTTTATGAGGCCAACATCATCCTGGTACCAAAGCCTAGCAGAGACAGAATAAAAAAAGAGAATTTTAGACCAATATCCCTGATGAACATTGATGCAAAAATCCTCAATAAAATACTGGCAAACCGGATTCAGCAGCACATCAAAAAGCTTATCCACCATGATCAAGTGGGCTTCATCCCTGGGATGCAAGGCTGGTTCAACATTCGCAAATCAATAAACGTAATCCAGCATATAAACAGAACCAAAGACAAGAACCACATGATTATCTCAATAGATGCAGAAAAGGCTTTTGACAAAATTCAACAGCCCTTCATGCTAAAAACGCTCAATAAATTCGGTATTGATGGAACGTACCTCAAAATAATAAGAGCTATTTATGACAAACCCACAGCTAATATCATACTGAATGGGCAAAAACTGGAAAAATTCCCTTTGAAAACTGGCACAAGACAGGGATGCCCTCTCTCACCACTCCTATTCAACATAGTGTTGGAAGTTCTGGCTAGGGCAATCAGGCAAGAGAAAGAAATCAAGGGTATCCAGTTAGGAAAAGAAGAAGTCAAATTGTCCCTGTTTGCAGATGACATGATTGTATATTTAGAAAACCCCATCGTCTCAGCCCAAAATCTCCTTAAGCTGATAAGCAACTTCAGCAAAGTCTCAGGATACAAAATTAATGTGCAAAAATCACAAGCATTCTTATACACCAGTAACAGACAAGCAGAGAGCCAAATCAGGAATGAACTTCCATTCACAATTGCTTCAAAGAGAATAAAATACCTAGGAATCCAGCTTACAAGGGATGTAAAGGACCTCTTCAAGGAGAACTACAAACCACTGCTCAGTGAAATCAAAGAGGACACAAACAAATGGAAGAACATACCATGCTCATGGATAGGAAGAATCAATATCGTGAAAATGGCCATACTGCCCAAGGTTATTTATAGATTCAATGCCATCCCCATCAAGCTACCAATGAGTTTCTTCACAGAATTGGAAAAAACTGCTTTAAAGTTCATATGGAACCAAAAAAGAGCCCGCATTGCCAAGACAATCCTAAGTCAAAAGGACAAAGCTGGAGGCGTCACGCTACCTGACTTCAAACTATACTACAAGGCTACAGTAACCAAAACAGCATGGTACTGGTACCAAAACAGAGATATAGACCAATGGAACAGAACAGAGTCCTCAGAAATAATACCACACATCTACAGCCATCTGATCTTTGACAAACCTGAGAGAAACAAGAAATGGGGAAAGGATTCCCTATTTAATAAATGGTGCTGGGAAAATTGGCTAGCCATAAGTAGAAAGCTGAAACTGGATCCTTTCCTTACTCCTTATACGAAGATTAATTCAAGATGGATTAGAGACTTAAATGTTAGACCTAATACCATAAAAACCCTAGAAGAAAATCTAGGTAGTACCATTCAGGACATAGGCATGGGCAAGGACTTCTTGTCTAAAACACCAAAAGCAATGGCAACAAAAGCCAAAATTGACAAATGGGATCTAATTAAACTAAAGAGCCTCTGCACAGCAAAAGAAACTACCATCAGAGTGAACAGGAAACCTACAGAATGGGAGAAAATTTTTGCAATCTACTCATCTGACAAAGGGCTAATATCCAGAATCTACAAAGAACTCAAGCAAATCTACAAGAAAAAAACAAACAACCCCATCAAAAAGTGGGCAAAGGATATGAACAGACACTTCTCAAAATAAGACATTTATGCAATCAACAGACACAGGAAAAAATGCTCATCATCACTGTCCATCAGAGAAATACAAATCAAACCCACAATGAGATACCATCTCACACGGGTTAGAATGGAGATCATTAAAAAGTCAGGAAACAACAGGTGCTGGAGAGGATGTGGAGAAATAGGAACACTTTTACACTGTTGGTGGGACTGTAAACTAGTTCAACCATTGTGGAAGACAGTGTGGCGATTCCTCAAGGATCTAGAACTAGAAACACCATTTGACCCAGTCATCCCATTACTGGGGATATACCCAAAGGATTATAAATCATGCTGCTATAAAGACACATGCACACATATGTGTATTGTGGCACTATTCACAATAGCAAAGACTTGGAACCAACCCAAATGTCTATCAATTACAGACTGGATTAAGAAAATGTGGCACATATACCACATGGAAAACTATGCAGCCATAAAAACGGATGAGTTCATGTCCTTTGTAGGGACATGGATGCAGCTGAAAACCATCATTCTCAGGAAACTATTCACAAGAACAGAAAACCAAACACCACATGTTCTCACTCATAGGTAGGAACTGAACAATAAGAACACCTGGACACAGGAAGGGGAACATCACACACTGGGCCTGTTGTGGGGTGGGGGCAGGGGGGAGGGATAGCATTAGGAGATATACCTAATGTAAATGAGTTAATGGGTGCAGCACACCAGCATGGCACATGAATACATATGCAACAAACCTGCACGTTGTGCACATGTACCCTAGAACATAAAGTATAATTTTAAAAAAAAAGAAATTGTGGTATATAAATATACTATGAAATACCACACAGCCATAAAAAGGAATGAAATAATGGCATTCACATCAACCTGGATGGTATTAGAGACCATTATTCTAGGTGAAGTAACTCAGGAATGGAAAACCAAATATTGTATGTTTTCACTCATACGTGGGAGTTATGCTATGAGGACGCAAATGCGTAAGAATGATACAATGGACTTTGGGGACTCAGGGGAAAGGATGGGAGGGGGCTGAGGGATAAAAGACCATGCACTGGGTACACTGTACACTGCTTGAGTGATGGGTGAACCAAAATCCTAGAAATCACCACTGAAGAACTTATTCATGTAACCAAACACCACCTGTTCCCCCAAATCCTATAGAATGAAAGAAGAATGAAAAAAGGGTCTTTCCAGAGGTGATTAAATAAAGAATCTGAGATTAAGAGGTAATCCTGAATTGTCTAGGTGGTCCCTAAATGTCATCGCAAATATTCTTGTAAGACAGAGGCAGAGAGATATTAGACAAATGGTAGAGATTATGTGAAGATGGAGCAGACAGAGATGCAGCCACAAGTCATGAAATGCTGGCAGTCCCTAAAAGATATTAAGAGGCAAGGAAAGATTCTCCTTTCATGCTACAGGAAGATGTGTGGCCCTGCATACACTATTATTTAAGAATCCTGGCCTCAGAACTGTGAGAGAGTATCTTTCTTTTTTCTTTTTTTTTTTTTTTTTTTTTCTTTTTTGAGATGGAGGCTTGCTCTGTCACCCAGGCTGGAATGCAGTGGCGCAATCTCGGCTCACTGCCAGCTCCACCTCCCGGGTTCACGCCATTCTCCTGCCTCAGCCTCCTGAGTAGCTAGTACTACAGGTGCCCACCACCATGCCTGGCTAATTTTTTGTATTTTTAGTTGAGACGGGGTTTCATCATGTTAGCCAGGATGGTCTCAATCTCTTGACCTCGTGATCCGCCCGCCTCGGCCTCCCAAAGTGCTGGGATTACAGGCGTGAGCCACTATGCCTGTCCTCTTTCTGTTGTTTTAAGGCACTAGTTTGTGGTAATTTGTTACAGCAGCCATAGAAAACTAATACAGTATAGGCAACATACCAATCCTTTCCAGTCTATATTTTTCTAAACTCATTATGTAGCTCTCTACCCTCCTCTTTCTCAACCTTAAAACACTGCTTCCTTTCAAATATTCAGATAACATCCTGGCTCAGGCACATATGCTATGATAACTGTCTTAGAATGACATGTTAGACTACAAAAATTCTTACTCCAACTCTCTACCTACTTAACCTCCTCTCATCCTGTTTAAAAGCTACTTCCTGCATTAGGCCTTCTATGTCCCAACAATCTAAATTAAGTCCTCGCTTACCAGCCTTTGGTAAACATCATTTTACTCTCTATCTCCATGGATTCAACTGTTTTAATTTTTAAATGCCACAAATAAGTAAGAACATGCGAAGTTTGTTTTTCTGGGTCTCATTTATTTCATTTAAAATAACGGCCTCCAGTTCCATCAATGTTGTTGCAAATGATGGGATCTCATTCTTTTTTATGGCTGACTAGTACTTCATTCTGTGTATGTACTACATTTTATTTATCCATTCATCTGATGATGAACACTTAGATTGCTCCCCAATTTTAGCTATTGTGAATAAGGCTGCAGTATACATGAGAGTGCAGATATCTCTTTGATGTACCGATTTCCTTTCTTCTGGGTATATACCTAGCAGTGGGGTTCCTGGATCATTTGAAGTTCTATTTTTATTCTTCTGAAAAACCTCCAAACTGTTCTTTACCTACTTAACTTCCTCTTGGATCATTTGAAGTTCCATTTTTATTCTTCTGAGAAACCTCCAAACTGTTCTCCATAGTGGTTGTACGAATTTACATTTACACCAACAGTGTACAAGGGTGTTTTTTCCCTCCACATCCTCACCAGCAGTTGTTATTATCTGTCTTTTTTTAAAAAGCCATTTTAATTCAGGTAAGATTACATCTCACTATGATTTTAATTTGCATTTTCCTGATGATCAATGATATTGAGGACTTTTTTCATATACCTGTTTGCCATTTGTATTTCTTTGGAGAAATGTCTATTTAGATATTTGCCCATTTAAAAATCAGATTATTAGATGTTTTTCCTATAGAGTTGTTTGAGCTGCTGATATAGTCTAGTTATTAGTCCCTTGTCAAATAAGTAGTTTACAGATATTTCCTCCCATTCTGTGGGTCATCTTCTCACTTTGTTAATTGTTTTCCTTGGTAGGCAAAAGCTTTTAACTTGATGCAATCCAGTCTGTCCATTTTTGCTTTGATTGCCTTTGCTTGTGGGGTGTTACTCAAGAAACCTCTGCCCAGACCAATTTGCTGGAAAGTTTCCCCAATGTTGCTTCATAGTTTGAGATCTTAAATTTAATTTTTAATCTACTTTGATTTGATTTTGTATATGTTGACAGATAGGGGTCTAGTACCACTACTTTACATACAGATATCCAGCTTTTCCAGTACCATTAATGGAAGATACTGTTCTTTCTCCAACGTATGTTCTTGGCACCTTTGTCAAAAATGAGTTCACTGTAGATGCGTAGATTTATTTCTGGGTTCTCTATTTTGTTCCATTGATTTGTGTGTGTGTTTCTATGTCAGTGCCACACTACTTTGATGACTACAGCTCTCCAGTATAGTGGTAATGTGATTCCTCCATCTTTGTTGTTTTTGCCCCATATACTTTTGGCTATTCTGGGTCTTTTGTGGTTCCATATAAAGTTTAGGACTATTTTTTCTATTCTGTTGAAAAATGCCATTGGTATTTTGATAAGAGATTATAATGAATCTATAGATTGCCTGGGGTAGCATGAACATTTTAGCAATACTGATTATTCCAATCCATGAACATGAAATATATTTTTTCTGTGTTTCCCGTCCTGTTTTATTCATCAGTGTTTTACAGTTTTCATTGAAGACATCTTTCACTTCTTTAGTTAAGTTTATTCACAGTTCTTTTATTATATTTGTAGCTATCATAAATGGCATTACTTTCTTGATTTCTTTTTAACATTTTTCACTGTTGGCATATAGAAATGCTAGTGATTTCTCTATGTTGATCTTGAATCCTGCAAATTTACTAAATTTGTCTTCAGTTCTTATAGTTTTCTTGTGGAGTCTTTAGATATTTTCAAATAAATGATCATATCATCTACAAACCAAAATAATCTGAATTATTAATTTCCAATCTGAATGCACTTTATTTCTCTTTTCTGATTTTTCTAGCTAGAACTTCCAATACTATGTTGAAAGTGCATATCCTTGTTATTTTCCAGATCTTAGAGGAAAGGCTTTCAGTTTTTTTCCCATTCAGCATGATACTGCCTGCGGCTCTGTCAAATATGGCTTTTATTCTGTTGAGGTATGTTCCTTCTATTAATATATCCAGTTTTTTGACAGTTTTAATCCTGGAGGGATATTGAAGTTATCATATGCTTTTTCCACATCAATTGAAATAATGTTTTTTGTCATTCATTCTGATAATATGATGTATCACATTGATTGATTTGTGTATGCTGAACCATCCTTGCATCCTGGGTTAAATCACACTTGGTCATGATGAATGACCTTTTTAATGTGTTGTGGAATTTGGTTTGCTAGATTTTTGTTGAGGAATTTGTAACAGTGTTCGTGAGGGATACTGGCCTGTAGTTTTCTTTTTTTGATGTGTCTTTGTCTAGTTTTGCTTTCAGGGTAATACTGGCCTTTTAGAATGAGTTTGGAAATATCCTCTTCTCCTCTATTTTTCAGAAGAGTCCAAACAGGATTGGTATTAGTTCAGAATTAAATGTCTGATAAAATTCAGAAGTGAAGTCACTGATTCCGGGATTTTCTTCACTGGGAGACTTTTTAATTTCACCATTAATTATCTTTTATTTCAGTTTAAAGTTTATTTTATGATAGTCACAAAAAGAATGATGTATAAAATAATAACATAAATTTCTATAATTAGAATTTCAGGGGTATAATTTTCTCTTATTTTAGGTTTAGGGGTACAGGTGCAGGTTTGTTATATAAGTAAACTCGTCATGGAGCTTTGGTGTACCGATTATTTTATCACCCAGGTTCTAAGCATAGTGCTCAATAGGTATTTTTTCTAATTCTCTCCCTCCTCCTACCAACCACCCTACAGTAGGATCCAGTGTCTATTGTTACCCTCCTTGTGTCCATCTGTGCTTGCTATTTAGCTCACATTTCTAAGTGAGAACATGTAATATTTCATTTTCTGTTGCTTTGTTAGTTTGCCAAGGATAATGGTCTCCAGTTCCATCCATGTTGCTGCAACAAACGTGATTTTGTTCTTTTAATGACTGTATAGTATTCCACAGTGTATATGTACCATATTTTCCTTATCCAGTTTACTGTTAATGGGCATTTAGGTTGATTACATGTCTCTGCTACTGTGAATAGTGCTGCAATTAACATATGCATGCATCTGTCTTTATAGTAAAATAATTCATATTTCTTAGGGTATATACCCAATAATGAAATTTCCGGGCAAAACAGTAATTCCTTTTTAGTTCTTTAGAAAATCACCCCAATACATTCCACAATGGCTGAATTAATTTACACTCCCACCAACAATGTATAAGTGTTTCCTTTTCTCCACAACCTTGCCAGTATCTTTTTCTGATTTTTTAATAACAGCCATTTAGACTGGTTGAGATGGTATCTCATTATGGTTTTGATTTGCATTTCTCTAATTAGTCATGTTGAGCATTTTTTTCATGTGCTTGTTAGTCACATGTATGTCTTCTTTTGAAAAGTGTCTATTCATGTCCTTTTCCAACTTCATAATAGTGTTGTTTGTTTTTTGCCTGTAAATTTGTTTAAGTTCCTTATAGGCTCTGGATAAATAAGACCTTTGTCGGAGCACAGTTTGAAAATATTTTCTCCCTTCCTGTAGGGTGCCTATTTACTCTGTTGATAGTTTATTTTGCTGTGAAGAAGCTCTAAAGTTTAATTGGATCCAATTTGTCAATTTTTTCTTTTTTTGCAATTGCTTTTGGTGTCTTCAGCATGAAACACTGTACAGAACAGTATTTCCTAGGTTAACTCTCAGGGTTTTAGTAGTTATTTTGTTTTACATTTAAGTTTTTGGTCCTTCTTCAGTTGATTTTTATATATGATGTAAGGAAGGGGTCCAGTTTCAATCTTCTGCATATGGCTAGCCAGTTATCCCAATACCATTTAATGTGTAGGGAGTCCTCTCCCCATTGCTTGTTTTTGTCTACTTGGTCAAACATCAGATGGTTGGAGGTGTGGAGCATTATTTCTAAGCTCTCTATTCTATTCCATTGGTTTATGCATCTGTTTGTATACCAGTACCTTGCTGTTTTGTTTACTGTAGCCTTGCACTGTAGTTCATAGGTAATGTGATACCTCCAGCTTTGTTCTTTTTGCTTAAAATTGCCTTGGGTATTTGGGCTCTTTTTGGTTCTGTGTAATTTTAAAAAATTTTTTTTTGTGAAAAATGTGATTGGTATTTTGACAGGAATAGCATTGAATGTACAAACTGCTTTGGGCAGTATAGAAATTTAAATGGTATTATTTTTTCCTGTCCATGAGCATGGGATGTTTTCCATTTGTTTATGTCATCTATGATTTGTTTGAGCAATGTTTTATAATTCTCATTGTAAACTTTGTATTAGGGCTCCAATCTCATTGCTTGTTATTGGCCTATTCAGGCTTTAAATTTCTTCATGGTTCAATCTTGGTAGGTTGTGTATGTTAAGAATTTATATAATTATTCTAGGTTTTCCAATTTATTGGCATATAGCTGCTCACAGTAGCTGCTAATGATACTTTGAATTTCTGAGGTATTGGTTGTAATGGCTCCTCTTTTGTCTTTGATTATCTTTACTTGGGTCTTCCCTCTTTATTCTTAGTCTAGCTAAAGGTTTGTTGATTTTGTTTATCCCAGGCGATCTCTTGGTGCTCTACCCCACTGTGGCCAAGCTGTACTCAGGCTGCAAAACAAAGACCCCTTTACTCTTCTGTCTCCTTTTCTCAAGCAGAAGTAGTCTCTCCCCAAAGTTACCACAGCTGGGAATGTGCTGGGTCACACCTGAAGCCAACATGGGTCTGGGTCTCACCCAAGGCCTGTGGTAAATAGTGCCTGCTACCAATACTAATTATACAGGGCCCAAGGGCTCTTTATTCAGCACATGATAAATTCTGCCAGGACTGGGCCCTTCCCTTCAAGGCAATGGGTTCCCTTCTGGCCTATGGTGTGTTTAGAAATGTCATCCAGGGACTAGGGTCTGAGATGGGGGCCTTAGGAGTCTGCCTGTTGCCTTATTCTACTGTGGATGGGCAGGAATCCAAGTTACAAAACAAGGTCCTCTTCCCCTCCACCTTCCTCAAGCAGATTGAAGGGGTCTTGGAGATACAATCTGTACTGCCTGGGGTTGGTGGAGGGGTGACACAAGCACTTCCTTTGTAGTCTCAGCCGGTATCTCACTAGGTTCCATGCACTCCAAGTTCCCTGGCTCCAATCCCAGCACAGCACCAGGACTTGTGCACGAATTGCAGTCCTTGTGGTCTAGGTTGCCTTTCATGTTTTATTTAGAACCCCAGAACACTTTAGCCCATGGTGGCAGGACTTGCCAAAACTCAGGTTCCAATTGCTAGGATGGATGATTTGCCTCTGGCCAGGCCTAGTATAAATGTTGCCTCTATGGGCACAAGCTGAGTTCTGCCCCCTGTTGCTTCCCACTGATAGGACAGCAATAAGTTGCAAAGCAAGGTCCCACAATCAGTATATTCTCTCTACCTCAAACACACAGATCATCTTTCTGTGCCATATGGCTGCTGCCAGGGAATAGGGAAGGGGTGGTGTAGGCAATTCAAGACAGATTTTCCTGCCCTCTTCCATGACTCTTTCCTTCATGTAATGTTAAAATCAGGTACTATTATAGCTCACCTGATTTTTGGTTCTCATGAAGGTCCTTTCCTGTGTGGACAGTTGTTCAATTTAGTGTTCCTGTGGAGGCAAAGGGGGTGCAGCAATTGCTACTGTGTTCGAGTATCTTGCTCTGCCTCCTTTGACAGTTTTATTTTTATGTGCACACAAGCAAAACCATATAACTTATATTCAATTAGAAACTAAGATGACAAGGTTGTATATGCAATTATCAAGTTTCCAAAAGACTGTTGTTTATAGCCAATAAAAAAGAACAAGAAACAGGTGACCTTATATTGTACCACAGAACAGGACTTTTCTTTCTCCTTTTGCTGTCTGTATACAATTTTTTTTTTTTTTTTTTTTTTTTTTTTTTTTTTTTTTTTGAGACAGAGTCTTGCTCTGTCACCCACAAGGGAGTGCAGTGGCACGATGTCAGTTCACTGCAACCTCTGCCTCCCAGGTTCAAGCAATTCTCCTGCCTCATTCTCCCAAGTAGCTGGGACTACAGGCACGTGCCACCACGTCTGGATAATTTTTGTATTTTTACTAGAGATGGAGTTTTGCCATGTTGGCCAGGCTGGTCTCGAACTCCAGACCTCCGATGATCCACCTGCCTCAGCCTCCCAAAGTGCTGGGATTACAGGCATGAGCCACCATGCCCAGTCCTATAAACATAAATTTTTACACATAATATAATTTAGCAATTTAACCAAACCAGTGTAAATATTATCTTTATACAATTTAGAAAAATGTCACTAAGGTCTTTCATTACCAATGAATATTTTCTTTAATGCATTAACAAAAGTTTATTTCTTTTGCACTTAGGAAAAAAATCTAGAAAACTGTAAAAATTAATGATGGAAATATGACATAATACCATGAGGAAAATATTCAGCATCATATACCTGAACATGAGACCTAGGTCTTCTAGTACTGGTTAAGTACTTCCAGTGAATTCATTAACCTGCCTGACCTCAATTTTCTCATCTATAAACTGAAGGCAGTAATAACAACCATGACACAGAGAGAATAAGTTCCATGTGAAAGTACTTTATATACTATAAAGCATAATAGGAAGACTGCTATTATTTTAATAAGAGGTATTTAAATGTATAGTATACTTTGAAAGTAAATTGAAGAAAGTTCCGTTCTGTCTCTTCCTCCTTCCTCTGCATGAGCAATGAAAGTTAAACACTGCTTTGAAAATTCAGAAAATGTTTGATTTATATACTGATGTAGTGATCAAAAGAAGTATTACAATTCTGGTTTATGATACAACTGTTTCAGTAAATGTTTATCTAATTAAAGTAAAATTGCAGGAACATTAACCCATATTTTTCCTTTTATATGTGTGTGTGTGTGTGTGTGTGTGTGTGTGTGTGTGTCAGTTTCTTCCTCTGTGGTCCAGGCTAGAGCGCTGTCATGTGATCTGTTTTCACTGCAACCTCTGCCTCCTGGGCTCAAGCAATCCTCTCACCTCAGACTCGTGAGTAGCTGGGACTACAGGCACGCAAGACCATGCCTGGCTAAGTTTTTTTGTACTTTTTGTAGAAACAGGGTCTCACCATGTTGCCCAGGATGGTCTCAAACTCCTGGGCTCAAGTGATCCACCCACCTCAGCCTCCCAAAGTACTGGGATTACAGGGATGAGCCACCGTGCCTGACTTTTTCTGTTATTTATTGAGGGAGTCTCACTGAGTCACCAGGCTGGAGTGCAGTGGTGAGATCTCGGCTCACTGCCACCTCTGCCTCCTGGGTTCCAGCGATTCTCCTGCCTCAGCTTCCCAAGCAGCTGGGACTACAGGCGCACACCACCATGCCCAGCTAATTTTGTAGTTTTAGTAAAGACAGGGTTTCACAATGTTGGCCAGAATGGTCTCTATCTCTTGACCTCATGATCCGGCCGCCTCGGCCTCCCAAAGTGCTGGGATTACAGGTGTGAGCCACTGCACCCAGCTGTTTTCTGTTTGTTTGTTTGTTTGTTTTAATACAGCTATGCACAAGGATGAAATGACCCTTAACCTTAGACTTCCTTTATATTTCCCAAGGAATATTCTCAAACAAAGCAGACTGGTTAAGTAACTGGTTAATAGCCATGACCATAAAAAATCACAAACACAGAGGATAAGGCTGTTGGAAAGTTAGCACAGGAAGAAAAGCCAGTGTTATTACTAAAACAGTGTCCTAACTTGCAGCAGAGAAACATACAACAAATACTGCTACCTGAGCAGAATTAAATTAAAAAGTCAACAAATTTTACTGGTCAATACAATTATGGCATGAATAAGTTTCAAGATACGACTAAGGGATACATACTAGAAAAAAAAAAAAAACTGATTTCAGCTGGGCATGGTGGCTCACGCCTGTAACCCCAACACTTTGGGAGGCTGAGGTGGGTGGAACATGAGATCAGGAGATCAAGATCATCCTGGCTAACACGGTGAAACCCTGTCTGTACTAAAAATACAAAAAAAATTAGCCAGGTGTGGTGGCAGGAACCTGTAGTCCCAGATACTCAGGAGGCTGAGGCAGGAGAATGGCGTGAATCCAGGAGGCAGAGCTTGCAGTGAGCCGAGATCACGCCACTGCACTCCAGCCTGGGCAACAGAGAGAGACTCTGCCTAAAAAAAAAAAAAATCTGATTTCATGATCCATCATCTTCAGATTTATCCATAAACTGCCTGAAATGATCTAAGCACAAATGACTGTGACTGAAGCAAAACTGACAGTATAAGAGGGAATCGCCAACTTCAAAATGCTATATCAGAGATGCAACATGGCACAGCTCTATAGGAAGAGACCAGTGGAAAGAGTAATTAAAACCATGACATTCAAATAGTTAAATTTACAAAGGACTTTCCATAATTAAAACAGAAAGAAAAATATCCACTATGCCCTACTAAGCTCATTGGCCAATTGGAAGCTGTAGCTGTGGAAAATAGTGACACAAAAAGATAATATACAACTTCCTAATATATATGGAGGTGTTTCAGGAATGCCATGGTATTAAAAAGAGCTGCTGCTTAGAAAATCAGCTGATGGTATTTAAGTTTATGAGGGTATACGAAATATAAGTTGTCACTTCTTTTCATTATCTTATTTTCAATTCAAAAAAATACCTCACGTTGCTGCTACAACAAACTCAACATTGTCTTGGGCATAGTGGAGAAAATGAGATATAATCACTTCCTCAAGAGAAACGTAACAAAAAGAAACACTTATTAAGTTTTTATATGTTGTCAGATATTATGCTAAGTATTTAGCCCTATGAAGTCACATTTATTACCTACATTTTACAGATGTAGAACGTGGAAGTTAGTTAACTTATCTAAGGTCATAGCTAGTGAGTAAAAGCTTCAGAATTCTAATTCCAGCTATTAATCTCTGTGCTAAAAATCATTTAAAACTTGTTCACTTAAGATTCTTATTTTTTTATGTAGACATTTATCCTTATAAATTTCCTTATTACTACTTTTGCTGCATCCCACAGGTTTTGGTAAATTCTGTTTCCATTTTTGTTTGTCTTGAGATACTTTTGAATTTCCCTTTGATTTCTTCTTTGACACAAAGTTTGTTCAAAATTTTATTTTTTAGTTTCTACATACTTGTAAATTTTACCATTTTACATATTGTTGTTGAATTCTAATTTCATTATATTGTGGTCAGAAAGAAACATCTAGAAAGCTTTTGAACTTCTAAAATGGTTAAGACATGTTTTGTGACCTAAAATTTCATTTATCCTGGAGAACATTCTGTGTGCACTTGAGAAGAATGTGTATTCTTCTGCTGTTGAGTGGAAAGTTATGTATAGGTCAATTAAATCCATTTACTCTACAGCGTCGTTCAAGTCAGTTGTTTCTTTATTGATTTTTCTGTCTGGATGTTCCATCCATTATTGTAATTGAGGTATTAAACTCCACTACAAAGAATAAACTAAGCCCAAAATAAGCAGAAGAAAGAGAATAATAAAGATTGGAGCAAAAAAATAAATTGTGAACAAGGAAACAGTTTAAAAATACAAAAAATCTACGAGTTTGCCTTTTGAAAAGATAAAATAATTGACAAACCCTTACCTAGAGTAAGAAAAGAAAAAGAAGACAAAATCAGAAATCAAAAAGGAGATATTATAATGGATGCCTTAGACAGAAAATGGATCATAGGGGAAGTGTGATGAACAATTATATGCCAACAATCTGGATGACTTATAAGAAATGGATAAATTCCTAAAAATATGCAACTTACCAAAACTGAATCAGGAAGAAACAGAAAGCCTGAAAAGACCAGTAACAAATAAGGGGATTGAATCAGCAATCAAAAGTCTCCCAACAGGCCGGATGTGGTGGCTCATGCCTGTAATCCTAGCACTTTGGGAGGCCGACATGGGCAAATCATGAGGTCAAGAGGTTGAGACCATCCTGGTCAATATGGTGAAACCCCATCTCTACTAAAAACACAAAAATTAGCTGGGCGTGGTGGCATGCGCCTGTAGTCCCAGTTACTCTGGAGGCTGTGGCAGGAGAATCGCCTGAACCCAGGAAGTGGAGGTTGCAGTGCCACTGCACTCCAGCCTGGTGACAGAGTAAGACTCCATCTAAAAAAAAAAAAAGGCTCCCAACAAATAATCTGATGACCACACAGGTGAATCCTACCAAACATTCAAAGAGGAATTAAGAACAATCTTTCTTAAACTCTTCCTGAAAATAAAAAGGTCCACTTCCAAACACATTTTATGAGGTCAGGATTATCCTGATACCAAAACCAGGAAGTCTCTACAAGAAATGAAAACTATAGTTTTCATTTCAAACTTGTGATGGTATAGGTGGTTCTATGGATGAAGTATATATTTCTTATGTCACTTGCCATCGTGCCAGCCATTGCTGAACAGTTGGCCAACAGTAGAAGAACAAGTGAATGAATGGCTTTCTTATAGGGGTAACTGTCGCAGTTGGAACCTGAGTTTTGGCAAGCCCTGCCACCATGGACTAAACTATTTTGGGGTTATAAATAAACATGAAGGGCAACCTAGACCACAAGGAGTGCAATTCCTGCACAAGTCTTGGTGCTGTGCTGGGCTCAGAGTCAGGGAACTTGGAGTGCATGGAACCTAGCGAGATACCAACTGAGGCAACCAAGGAAGTGCTTATGTCACCCCTCCACCAATCCCAGGCAGCACAGCTTGCACCTCCAAGACTCTGTCCATCTACTTGAGGAAGGTGGAGGAAAGAGTAAAGAGGAATTTCACAAGTTTATGTGTAGTTTATTCTACACATACTCCTCCTTCCATACAATTCCCAAGGTTACTCTTGTGTAGGAGTAAGTCATATCAACCTCCAATACATATATATAAAGGCAAAGACTAGACTGGAAAATATTTGCATCATTCAGTAACTCTGATGTGGAATATAAACGCCAGTATCTTCAAGGTTCCAAGTTACACAAAGACTGCTTAAAGTAGTTTTTAAAAGAAAGCAAAAGTATAAAAAGAAGTTTAAAAAATATGAAGTATTTAAGATATTTTGATGGTTTAGAAATGGATTTTATATCTCAGATACAACTATGGCAAATTTGATATTTAATTCCTGATTGGCCATGTCCAAAAGAAAAAGATTTCCATTTTCCAGACAGAAAATTCAATATCTTTCACAAATGCCAAAAGCTTAATCATAAAGTTTATAAAATATTGATCAAATCATACCTTAATAGAGAAGGAAAGAACAGCTGTACATGAAACAAATTGGTTTAGCAGTGCAAATTTTATCAAAATTTTGAAAACTCAAAGCCTCCACTGTACAAAAACTCTAAATGTTAGATCATAGCACTGAGGCAAATATTTAACAATAATGTATCCAAAGAAACAAGCTCCAATAACCTTTTTCCTATAGTGAAATATAGTAAATAAGTTAGATAGACCTTTTGGTTTATTCTATTATATTTTGGTAGTCAATTCAAGAGGATTAAAATGTAAAGCCATTTGGAATTTCCCAGTAAAAGGATCAGATGGCAAAGAAGGCAGAAATAATTTGAAAAAGAAATTCTCTACCATGTCTCAAGAGCCAAACAACAAAACAACTTCAGGTTATCTCAATGTCACTTGTTAAAAAAGAATCCCTGAGTAAATCTTCCTAAGCCATGTTAAATAAATAAGAAAAAAACATAATAAAGCTTTATATTATGTGCTCCTTAGCCAATTTATTCAATTCACCCACACCTGCAGAGGGTCCAGGAGGCATTTGCCACTTACAAGGGAAAGGTCAAAAGAAGAGAAAAATATTCCTCAACCCCAAGGCATTTGCCAGTCAATGCCAGAAAAACAGCAAATTCAATACAGTACAGAGAATCCATTATGAGGAATTTAACACTCACAGAAGTTAAGTTTAGAAAACCTTATTTGTTAGTGGTTTTCTCAAAAGTTTTGAGACTTTTTGAACAACAGGAAATAGAAACAGAAAAGGGAAAACATAAGAAGAAAAGAATCCAAGGGTGCTGATAATAAAACAGAGAAAGTAATTCAAAGCAGAGAAGAACAAGCTTGAAGCAAAGGCATCTATGCAGAAAACTATGTTGTAGAAATCAGAGGCTAGAGGTGGAGACATCATGACAGATAAGAGCTGCAGACAGCTGCAGAAAAAGACCCACTAAGGTACTCCTTGAACCACAAGGCTAAGGGACAACAACAGACATTACCCAAAGAGATGCTCACTAAAATTACTAGCAATTTATGAATAAAAGAGGGATTTATTACTTACCCGATTTATATGATTGTTTCCTAAAATAGCATGTAGTAGGGTTTTCTCAAATTCTTCCAACTTCTTGGAACACTTTTTAAGAATATGACTAGACAAGTTACAGTCACTGATGAGACTAGCTAAAGTACCAACAGCCTCTGTCCAAAATCTTGAAAAAGGAAGTTTGGGATTATGGTAAAACTGATCAGGCCATCCAGCAACTGAAAACAGAATCAGAGACTGTGGAAGAGTCTTTTTCAAAGTGGGTTAAGTCTCTTTTAAGATTACCTGATTCTGTCAAGTTCTTTAATTCAAGAAGATGTTGCAAGAATTGCATGTGAGAAGACAAAGGATTTTGCAGGATAGCACAAGGTCTTTTCACAAGAGGCAGTGGTGGAAAGTGAGTGGGGGTACAGCTTTCTACAAAGTGCTGGGACAGGTCTGAGAATTCAGTTCTCTGCTCATTTGACAAATCACATCCAGAATCTTCCATCGAAGTTAATGTACTTTCAGAACTCTTAGGTTCCTGAGCCTCCAACTGGGAAGATAGGTTTCCTGAAAAATAAAGGAATAGAAGGATTATCTTCATGAAGCTGAAATTTCTTCATGTAAAACTAGCCATTGATACTTATTTAAAATAAGAAATGAAGTATATAAATACACATTAAGCATTTAACAAGCAGTAGTGTAAAAACTGAGTAAAGAAAAAACTGTGAAAGAAATTGAAATGACTGTAGAAAAAAGGTCTTTATCTTCATGGGTGGAAAGGTGATTCATTCATGTATTTTCAGGTCATTATCCTTCATTCAATTACAATACCATGCTTGAAAAATGCAGAGAAGAAAGCCACAAGACCTGAAGAAAGTCACAGTCTGGTAGTGAATCCAATAAGTAACTACAAAGCAATAAGGTGTACCCAGACATAGAGATTTGCCGAGGGAACTATAAAATCAGGAGGGCTACTGAACAGCCTACCTTGTTAGATAAGTGTATCCTGGAAGAGGTCATGATGGAACTACTTATAAAGTAGGAGTTCAAAGTTAAAGTTAGGAGAAGAGAGAAGGCAAGATAATTCCATACACCTAAGGGGTAAGTGTAAACGCATAAATACAACAGGAAAAATAATAGCATTTGTGTTTATGGGGACTCTCAAGTAATTTGATGCTGCTTCCACAGAAAGTATAAGAGACTAAGATACATAATGTAGACGGCAGATCATAAAAGATAACACAAGACATATTAAGAACCTTACAATTCATCCTATAAAGTGTAGAGTGAATTTCCAACTTGAATAATATTAAGACCCCTTTGGAAAAATTATGCAGATACACACATAAAATATCTGATATACAAATATAAATATATACAGATATCTACCTATCTCTGTGTATGTATATCATATATGTGTGTATATATGTGTATATACATGTATATGTACCTGTGTATGTACATATGTGTGTATGTGGTATAGATCCATGAAACTATGTCTATAACTTCTAGAATTTCCTCATATTGGCTGAAAAATACTGCATTTAAAGCTAAATCTAATTACTCTAGGTCACTCTTTGACAGATATGCCATCATAAACACAAAGTGGTGGTTGTTTTTAAAATGATTATCAGTAAAACGCACAAACCAAATTGAAACGTTCTCATTGAATATTCTGAAGCACACACACATATCTATGAAACTAAGTATGAGAAATATTACTGTCAGCAGTGGGAGCAGGAATGAGGCACTGAAAGTTGTAATGCAGAAAAATGAAATGGTCTTATTTCAATTTCATCATTCTGTTGGTTATAGGAAGGTCTTATTTGAGGAGAACATGATAAAACATTGAGAGATCAACTGAAAACACTTCTATTAGTCCCAACATCGGTGAAGAGTGAAATGAACTAAGCAGCTGCAGTGGAAGAGAAAGAAAAGGACTGACTGGGAAAATAAACACAAAATATCAACATGTAATCTGGAGACCAGCTTATTGACTGAATACGGGCAATGAAGTGGAAGTATGAATAAATGCATTCCATAGTTCTGACTTAGGTGACAAGGTAGATTATGGTGCTACCAACTGAAATAGTAAAAAGATAGAAGAACTGGCTTAGGAGAGACTACAAAAAGTTCAGGTTTAGTCATGTAAACTCTGAGGCAGCTGGAGAAAATCTAGTCAGAGATGATCCTTTAGAAACTGTTCACATAAGCCTAAGACCGGGGAGAAGGTCTAGGCTGAAAATGCATTTTAGGAGTTATCAGTGTATAGATAGTAGAAACCATAAAAATGGTTACAATCACTCAGAGAGAGAGTATGGGCACTGAGTAAACAAAGGATCAAAAAAGGTACCCTGAATAGGATCAATATTTGAAGATATAAAGTCATTAAGCAAATAGAGAAGGAACAATTTAAAAGGTACAAGAAAAAAACGATTGTGTCATAAAAGTAAAGGAAACAGTTTCAAGAAGAGTTACATACATGAAGCAAAAAAGTCCACCAAAACAATAGGTTGAAAAAATATCTGTTGGAATTGCTAATTTAAAAAAGCAACAAAAAAGATAAGTTACCTCATTCATAGCAGGTTTATCCAGAGCAGTTTTCATCAATTGGACAGGGTGGCAGACAAAGAACTTATTGCAACGGACTGAAGAGTGAATGAGAAGAAAGTAAGCAAAGACTGGAAGTGAAGAAAGTAAGTGAAGACTGGAAGTAAGTGAGGAAAGTAAGTGAAGGACACTTCTGAGGACTTAGATCAGGAAAGCATAAAATGGATAGCAACTACAGACAAATGTAGCATGACAAATTGAGTGAAATGAGCAATTAAAAACAAAGAAAAAACACAATGGATAAGCAGAGGTTGGAAATATAAGAAAAGAATGGCAGGTGAGACATGGCCCTGGAGAAGATAGGAGACTGAGTCAAGGACCCAGTGGATGGGCTGGGATCTGTAATGTCAAAGTGAAAACTTTTCTCTAAGCTGAAGGAAAGAGGATAAGAAAGCATAGGGTTGTAGAGAACTACTACTGGCATACAGGAAGTTAAAGGAGATTTCACCTGACAGTCATATTTTCTTACATTTTGAGAAAGGGGGACAGTAGTTGAACAGTGCACAAAAATAATGGTAAACGTGACATCTTCTACATTCTCCATGATATATTCCTAAATCTATCTAATGTGTTGCTCTTGTCCTTCAGAAAAATCAGAAGCTGATGAGGTAGAATTGGAGGATTCAGATTTAACCTAGAGTTCATTCATTTAACAAGTGTCTATTATAACCATCAAAAATGTGCAGATATGTCCTTGCTAATTATCACTACAACTTCTATATGCCATGCTTAAAAGGAGATGATAATGCAGAAAGTTCAAAAAGTAGTTGTAACCAGAACAATGACCTATCAGCAAACATTAAACTGCATGTGGCTATATATATATATATATATA
>NW_016806076.1:168740-173533 GCF_001698545.2 Rhinopithecus bieti
TTTTTGGTGAGATGGAGTCTTGCTCTGTCGCCAAGCAGGACTGCAGTGGCGTGATCTCAGCTCACTACAACCTCCACCTCCCAGGTTTAAGCGATTCTCCTGCCTCAGCCTCCCGAGTAGTTGGGACTAAAGGCACACGCCACCACACCCAGCTAATTTTCATATTTTTAGTAGAGACAGGGTTTCACCATGTCAGCCAGGATGGTCTCCATCTCGACACTGTGATCCGCCCGCCTCCGCCTCCGCCTCCCAAAGTGCTGGGATTATAGGCATGAGTCACAACACCTGGCCTATTTCTATACTAACACAGTCAGACGGACTGATCATTTTAAGTAAATAGACACTGAAAATGACTTCTCAAGACATTAACTTCATTCTTCACATAAATAAAGGGGAAATATGGACTACGGTAATCTAGAAAATTATACTTTTCTTTCATGTAAGTTAAAATAATTTAAAAAGCAGAACAACTGCATTAACCTTAAAGGTAAGCTTAACTTCATGTGTAATTATTTCAAGATAAACTCAGAAAATGAATTCTACCAATGGATAAATTGGGAAGAAAAATGCGATTGCTAGTTTTTCTCTTTACTTCTCACTGCCATGCCTTTTGGCAAGCCACATCCACTCCATCTCATCCCCTTCAGGCATGATAAGTACAAATTTGAAGGAGTACCTCTACCAATGTATGCTATGGGGACAGGAATACACAAAATTGACCACCTTTCTTATAGGCTGCTTTATTTCTATACCATCAGAAAAAATGTCATGAGAGCATATGTTAGAAATGCTAATATGGAAAAACACACAAAGAAGAATCTCCTTTCAGTGCTCTAAAGGAATGCTTTAACATTGCAACAGAGAACTACGCTGGGATTTCACACAACATGGCTTCCATTGTTAAAGTCAAAATATCAAGCTGAATAAAAGAATCTTATATTCATATTTTATTATACAAACTAGATTCATCAAATAATTCAACTAATATTCACAAAAACCCTGAAAGATATGTTATTTTGATCTCTAATTTGCCAATTAGAAAACGGAGCTCAGTTTGATTAAGACAACTGAGAAAAGCCACACAGTGAACAAGCAAAATCATTACATTCCAGGTCCAATCACCTTCCAATGACAGCAAAGAGGCTGTGTGCTCTATTCCAGCTTCTGTACGTTTCCATTATAGTGTTCATTGATTTCTACATGTTATCCACTTGTTTATGAGTTCCCTGAGGCCAGAGGCTCTGTCTCTTGTCATACTTGTGATCCTTTCACTAAACAATAGAATCACCTGCAGCAGACACTTCATCAGGGGAAACGCTTAGAGCCACAACTTGCTGTGGGCTAAAACAGGTCTTCTCTCATATTTATAATGAACCATGATCAACTCCTTGGAAAATTATACCAAACCACAACAATTACATAGATAGCCTAGAAAGATCAGATAGAAGGACAGAATTAGAAACAGAGAGAAGGAGAAGGCCGGGGGTAAGAGAGAGAGGAAGACGGAAAGAGAGAGAAAGGGAAGGAGAGAGAGGGAGGGGAGAGGGAGGGGAGAGAGAGAGAGAGAGAAACCAAAAGAATGTGGCTATTGCAATAATTATTTAAAATCAACCAACAAAAAGCCAATAATATGCTTTTTCATAGCATCTACTATTAATAACTTTTGTAACCCATAACCAATTTAGTTCTGCTTCTATCTGTCCTCAATGATGAAAACTCTGATAACTACAAATAGCATTTACACTGGAAGCCAATGCTTTCATATTGGAAACCACTCACTCCCTAATAAGATGAATAATATTGGGCAGCTGTGACTATAGTATGTGTCCTTACAAGAGGAAAAACATAAATAGGAAAAAAAGTTTTCTTAGAAAAGATGAAACATTTTCAATATTAGTATTAATGGGTTATACTATCTGATCATAGTCATATTTATTCATATAGATAAGATTTTTAAGTATCCATTCTCATTTGAGTAATATACAGCATGGACATAGACTAATATATCCTTGTGCCTTTAAATGGTTCTTTCAAAACTACAATCAGATTCTATTCTCTGTTTGTATGACTGAGTTAGACTTCAAAGAAGCATCATGCCCAAAGGAGAGAAAAGATAATGAAGCCATGCTGGTGCCGCTTTATGTAATTCCTGTTTTTCCAGGAGACACTAAGGTAAAGCAAAAGTCAAATAAGATTTCTCTCTTCCTATCTTATTGGGCAGATGAGCTTGGGATAACGTCTCTCCAATTTATTGCACCTACCTGTTTGTCATTAGATTTAACAGAGGTAAAATACACACATACACACACACACACACACACACCCCACTCCAGCACAGTTTGACACATATTGTTTCATGTTTTCTATTATTATTACATAATTATGGAGATCAGAAATCTAAATTATGCTAAAGTATGCAATCATAACCAAAAGTACATGAAATATCAATTAAAAGTTATAATAAACACCCAGCACATGGGAGTCCGAGGTGGGCAGATCACGAGGTCAAGAGTTCAAGACCAGCCTGGCCAACATGGTAAAACCCTGTCTCTACTGAAAATACAAAAGTCAGTCGGGTGTGGTGGTGTGGGCCTGTAATCCCAGCTACTCAGGAGGCTGAGGCAGAAGAATTGCTTGAACACGGGAGGTGGAAGTTTCAGTGAACCGAGATCGTGCCACTGCACTCCAGCCTTGGTGACAGAGTGAGACTTCGTCTTGGAAAAAAAAAAAATTAATAAACAAAACCTACATAGTCCATCTACAATATTCTAAGTCCCTCTTATGCATTGGATCCCACAGACTTTCTATTTCATTTCGCTGAACCCTTCACCCTTCCATTTTCTTTCAGTTTTTAAGGTCCACCTTGAACTCATTTACCATTTTAGAGTGGATCTCAAGTATACTTAACAAAATAGAGATGGGACCCACCTGTCACACATCCTGCCCTAGGAATACCCACACCAAGATTAACAGTAAATCTGTATATTTTGAGCTCCCCCTCAAAATTATTCACAATCACACCAGCTCTTTTTCTTTTTTTTTTTTTTTAGGAGACTGTCTCACTTGTTGCCCAGGTTGGTCTCACATCCTGATTCCTGCCCTCAAGGGATCCTTCCACTTCAGCCTCCCAAGTCACTGGAATTACAGGTGCCACCCACTCTGCCCAGTCACATGAATTCTTGATGCCTTTCTTACTTATTTCTACATTCCCTAACTTACCCATAAAATTAAACCCATTGATATGGTTTGGATCTGTGTCCCCATTTAAATCTCATCTCAAACTGTAATACCCACATGTCAAGGGAGGGGCCTGGTGGGAGGTAATTGGATCATGGGGGTGGTTACTGCCATGTTGTTCTCATGATAGTGAGTGAGTTCTCACAAGATGTGATGGTTTTATAAGGGGCTCTTTCCCCCTTCACACTCTCTCTCCGCATGTAAGACGTGCCTGCTTCCCCTTCCACCATGACTGTGGGTTCCCTGAGGCTGCCCCAGCCATGTGGAAATGTGAGTCAACAGAACCTATTTTCTTTGTAAATTACCCAGTTTAGGGAAGTTCTTTACAGCAGTGCAAAAATGAACTAATACAAGAAATTGGTACTGCAGAGAATGGGGTACTGCTATAAAGATAACCTGAAAATGTGGAAGCAACTTTGAAACTGGGTAAAAGGCACAGATTGTAACCATTTTGAGGGTTCAGAAGAAGACAGGAAGATGTCAGAAAGTTTGGAATTTCCTAAAGACCTGTTAAATGATTTTGACCAAAATGTTAATAGTGATGTAAACAGTAAAGCCCAGGCTGAGGTGGTCCCAGGTGCAGATGAGGAACTTATTGGGAACTGGAGTAAAAGTAACTCTTGCTATGCTTTAGCAGAGAGACTGGCAGCATTTTGCCTCCGCCCTAGAGATCTGTGGAACTTTGTTTGTTCTGAGCTTCACTTCTATTTATTTATATTATACTTTAAGTTATGGGGGTACATGTGCAGAACATGCAGGTTTGTTACACAGGTGTTCACATGCCATGGTGGTTTGCTGCACCCATCAACCCATCATCTACATTAGGTATTTCTCCTAAGGGTATCCCTCCCCAAGCCCCCTAAAACCTCTACAGGCCATAGTGTGTGATGTTCCACTCCCTGTGTCCATGTGTTTCATTGTTTAACTCCCACTTATGAGTGAGAACATGCGGTGTTTGGTTTTCTGCTGTTGTGTTAGTTTGCTGAGAAGGATGGTTTCCAGCTTCATCCATGTCCCTGCAAAGGACATGAACTCATTCTTTTTCATGGCTGCATAGTATTCCATGGTGTATATGTGCCACATTTTCTTTGTCCAGTCTATTATTGATGGGTATTTGGGTTGGTTCCAAGTCTTTGCTATTGTGAACAGTGCTGCAATAAACACATGTGTGCATGTGTCTTTATAGCAGAATGGTTTATAATCTTTTGGGTATATACCCAGTAATGGGATTTCTGGGTCAAATGGTATTTCTGATTCTAGATCCTTGAGGAATTGACATACTGTCTTCCACAAAGGTTGAACTCATTTACACTCCGACCAACAGTGTAAAAGCATTCCTATTTATCAACATCCTCTCCAGCATCTGTTGTTTCCTGACTTTTTAATGATTGCCATTCTAACTGGCATGAAGTGATATCTCATTGTGGTTTTAATTTGCATTTCTCTAATGATCAGTGATGATGCGCTTTTTTTCATATGTTTGTTGGCTGCATAAAAGTCTTCTTTTGAGAAGTGTCTGTTCAAATCCTTCACCCATTTTTTTATGGGGTTTTTTT
>NW_016806076.1:174015-189214 GCF_001698545.2 Rhinopithecus bieti
TGAGAGAATCATGTGGTTTTTGTCATTGGTTCTGTTTATGTGATGGATTATGTTTATTGATTTTTGTATGTTGAATCAGTCTTGCATCTCAGGGATGAAGCCAACTCGATCATGGTGGATAAGCTTTTTGATGTGCTGCTGGATCTGGTTTGCAATATTTTATTGAGGATTTTTGCATCGATGTTCATCAGGGATATTGGCCTACAATTCTCTTTTTTTGTTGTGTCTCTGCCAGGTTTTGGTATCAGGATGATGCTGGTCTCATAAAATGAGTTAGGGAGGATTCTCTCTTTTTCTATTGATTGGAGTAGTTTCAGAAGGAACGGTACCAGCTCCTCCTTGTACCTCTGGTAGAATTTGGTTGTGAATCTGTCTGGTCCTGGACTTTTTTTGGTTGGTAGGCTATTAATTATTGCCTCAATTTCAGAACCTGTTATTGGTCTATTCAGAGATTCAACTTCTTCCTGGTTTAGTCTTGGGAGGGGGTATGTGTCCAGGAATTTATCCATTTCTTCCAGATTTTCTATTTTATTTGCATAGAGGTGTTTATAGTATTCTCTAATGGTAGTTTGTATTTCTGTGGAATCGGTGGTGATATCCCCTTTATCATTTTTTATTGTGTCTATTTGATTCTTCTCTCTTTTCTTCTTTATCAGTCTGGCTAGCAGTCTATCTATTTTGTTAATCTTTTCAAAAAAACCATTTCCTGGATTCATTACTTTTTGAAGAGTTTTTCGTGTCTCTATCTCCTTCAGTTCTGCTCTGATCTTAGTTATTTCTTGTTTTCTGCTAACTTTTGAATTTGTTTGCTCTTGCTTCACTGGTTCTTTTAATTGTGATGTTAGGGTGTCGATTTTAGATCTTTCTTGCTTTCTCTTGTGGACATTTAGTGTATAAATTTCTGTATAAACACTGCTTTAGCTGTGTCTCAGAGATTCTGGTACATTGTGTCTTTGTTCTCATTGGTTTCAAATAACTTATTTATTTGTCCCTTAATTTCGTTATTTACCCGGTAGTCGTTCAGGAGAAGGTTGTTCAATTTCCATGTAGTTGTGGGATTTTGAGTGAGTTTCTTCATCCTGAGTTCTAATTTGATTGCACTGTGGTCTGAGAGACTGTTTGTTATTATTTCCATTCTTTTGCATTTGCTGAGGAGTGTTTTACTTCCAATTATGTGGTTAATTTTAGAATAAGTGTGATGTGGTGCTGAGAAAAAATGTATACTCTGTTGATTTGGGGTGGAGAGCCCTGTAGATGCCTGTTAGGTCTGCTTGGTCCAGAGCTAAGTTCAAGTCCTGGATATCCTTGTTAATTTTCTCTCCTGTTGATCTGCCTAATATTGATGATGGGGTGTTTAACTCTCCCATTATTATTGTGTGGGAGTCTTAAGTCTCTTTGTAGGTCGCTAAGAACTTGCTTTATGAATCTGGGTGCTCCTGTATTGGGTGCATATACATTTAGGATAGTTAGCTGTTCTTGTTGTATTGATCTGCTGTTGTGTTTGCTGAGAAAGGACATTATGTAATGTCCTTCTATGTCTCTTTTGATTTTTGTTGGTTTAAAGTCTGTTTTATCAGAGACTAGGATCGCAATACCTGCCTTTTTTGGTTTCCATTTGCATGGTAAATATTCCTCCATCCCTTTATTTTGAGGCTATGTGTGTCTTTGAATGTGAGATGGGTCTCCTGAATACAGCACACTGATGGGTCTTGACTCCTTATCCAGTTTGCCAGTCTGTGTCTTTTAACTGGGGCATTTACCCCTTTTATATTTAAGGTTAATATTGTTACATGTGAATTTGATCCTGTCATTATGATGCTAGCTGGTTATTTTGCCCGTTAGTTGATGCAGTTTCTTCATAGCGTCAATGGTCTTTACAATTTGGTATGTTTTTGCAGTGACTGGTACTGGTTGTTGCTTTCCATGTTTAGTGCTTCCTTCAGGAGCTCTTATAAAGCAGGCTTGGTGGTGACAAAATCTCTCAGCATTTGCTTGTCTGTAAAGAATTTTATTTCTCCTCTTATGAAGCTCAGTGTGGCTGGATATGAAATTCTGGGTTGAAAATTCTTTTCTTTAAGAATGTTGAATATCAGCCCCCACTCTCTTCTGGCTTGTAAAATTTCTGCAGAGAGATCTGCTGTTAGTCTGATGGGCTTCCCTTTGTGGGTAACCCCACCTATCTCTCAGGCTGCCCTTAACATTTTTACTTCATTTCAACCTTGGTGAATCTGATGATTATGTGTCTTGGGGTTGCTCTTCTTGAGGAGTATCTCTGTGGTGTTCTCTGTATTTTCTGAGTTTGAATGTTAGCCTGCCTTGCTAGTTTGGGGAAGTTCTCCTGGCTAACAGCCTGAAGAGTGTTTTCCAACTTGGTTCCATTCTCCCAGTCACTTTCAGGTACACCAATCAAGCATAATATTTGGTCTTTTCACATAGTCCCATATTTCTTGGATGCTTTCTTAGTTTCTTTTCGTTCTTTTTTCTCTAATCTTTTTTTCTCACTTTATTTCACTGAGTTGATCTTCAATCTCTGATATCCTTTCTTCTGCTTGATCGATTCAGCTATTGACACTTGTGTATGCTTCACGAAGTTCTCATGTTATGTTGTTCAGCTACATCAGGTCATTTATGTTCTTCTCTAAACTAGTTATTCTAGTAAGCAATTTGTCTAACCTTTTATCAAGGTTCTCAGCTTCCTCGCATTGGCTTAGAACATGCTCCTTTAGCTTGGAGGAGTTTATTACCCACCTTATAAAGCCTACTTCTGTCAATTCATCCAATTCATTCTGTCCAGTTTTCTTCTCTTGCTGGTGAGGAGTTGTGATCCTTTGGAGGAGAAGAGGTGTTCTGGTTTTTTGGAATTTTCAGGTTTTTTGCACTGGTTTCTCTCCATCTTCATGGATTTATCTACCTTTGGTCTTTGAAGTCGGTGACCTCCAGCTGGGGTCTGAGTGGACTTCTTTTTATTTGATGTTGATACTATTCATTTCTGTTTGTTACTTTTCCTTCTAACAGGACCCTCTGCTGCAGGTCTGTTGGAGTTTGCTGGAGGTCCACTCCAGACCGTTTTCCTGGGTATCACCAACAGAGGCTGGAGAACAGCAAAGATTGTTGCCTGTTCCTTTCTCTGGAAGCTTTGTCCCAGAGGGGCATCTGCCAGATGCTAGCCAGAGCTCTCCTGTATGACATGTCTGTCAGCCCCTACTGGGAACTTTGAACTTGAAAGAGATGATTTAGGGAATCCAGATGAAGAAATTTCAAAGCAGCAAAGCATTCACGAGGTGACAGAGCATAAAAGTTTAGAAAATTTGCAGCCTGACCATGTCTTAGAAAATAAAAACCTATTTTCTTGGGAGAAATTCAACCCAGCTGCAGAAATTTACATAAATAACAAGGAGTCTAATGTTAATCTCCAAGACAATGGGGAAAATGTCTCCACGGATGTCAGAGACCTTTAATGCAGCCCCTCCCATCGCAGGTCCCCAGGCCTAGTAGGATAAAATGGCTTCCTGGGCTGGGCCCAGGACCACACTCCTGCTCTGTGCAGCCTAGGGACTTGGTGCCCTGTATCCCAGTTGCTCCAGCTCCAGTTGTACCCCAAAGGGGCCGAGGTAAAGCTTGGGCTACTGCTTCAGAGGGTATAAGCTCCAAGCAGCTTCCACATGGTGTTGGGCCTGCAGGTGCACCGAAATCAACAATTAAGGTCTGGAAACCACTGACTAGATTTCAGAGGATGTATGGAAATGCGGGGATGTCCAGGCAGAAGTCTGCTACAGGGGGAGAGCCCTCATGGAGAGCCACTGCTATGGCAGTGTGGAAAGCAAATGGGGGTTGGAGTCGCAGTACAGTCCCCACTGGGGCACTGCCTAGTGAAGCTGAGAGAAGAGGGCTCCTGTCCCTCAGATCCCAGAATAGTAGATCCACCAACAGCTTGCACTGTGTGCCTGGAAAAGCCATAGGCACTCAATGCCAGCCTACGATGGAGCTGCTGAAGGCCATGGGCACCCCTTGCATCAGCAGATGTGAGACATAGAATCAAAGGAGATCATTTCAGACCTTTAGGATTTGACTGCCCCACTGGATTCTGCACTTGCATGGGGCCTATAGACCCCTTTGTTTTGGCCAATTTCTCCCATTTGGAACAGGAGCATTTACCCAATGCCTGTACCCCCATTGTATCTTGGAAGTAACTAAGCAGCTTTTGATTTTACATGTTCATAGGTGAAAGGGACTTGCCTTGTCTCACATGAGACTTTGGACTTTGAATTTTTGAGTTAATGCTGAAATGGGTTAAGACTTTGGGGGACTGTTGGAAAGGGATGATTGTGTTTTAAAATGTGAGAAGGATATGAGAGTTAAGAGGGACCAGTGGTGGAATAATATGGTTTGGCTCTGTGTCCCCACCCAAATCTCATCCTGAACTGTAATCCCCATGTTTCAAGGGAGGGACCTGGTAGGAGGTGACTGGATCATGGTGATGGTTTCCCCCATGCTGTTCTCATGATAGTAAGTGAGTTCTCATGAGATCTAATGGTTGTATAAGGGGCTCTTCCCCCTTCGCTCTTTCTCTCACCTGCTGCCATGTAAGACATGCCTGCATCCCCTTCCACCATGATTGTGGGTTTCCTGAGGTCTCCCTAGCCATTTGGAACTGTGAGTCAATTAAACCTCTTTTCTTTGTAAATTATCCAGTCTCCATGCAGTCCATCCTTTTTTTTTTTTTTTTGAGATGGAGTCTTGAGTCTTGCTCTCTTGCCTAGGCTGAATGAAGAGCAGTGGCATGATCTCGGCTCACTACAATATCTGTCTTCTGGGTTCAAGTGCTTCTCCTGCCTCAACCTCCCTAGTTACACCTAGTTACAGGTGTGTGCCACCATGCCCAGCTAATTTTTGTATTTTCAGTAGAAATTAGGTGTTACCGTGTTGCTCAGGCTGATCTTGAGCTCCTGATATCAGGTGATCCACCCGCCTCAGCCTTCCAAAGTGCTGGGATTACAGGCATGAGCCACCACACCCAGCCTCAGGCAGTTCTTTATAGCAGTGTGAAAATGAAATAAACACTCATAGAACCAAATGTCAAAAGGGTAATTTTTTTCTGAACTCTCTACAAGCTCATAAACTTTATAGAACTGAACAAATAGTCTTCATGCATCGCACATAAAACACAATTTATGTTTGCCCTACATGTTCTCCATTTCAGCTAATATTGTGGCTATCCCTCCTGTCACTAGGCCCAGAGTAAAAAACCATCCTTGGCTCCTTTCTCTCTTCTACTCTCCACATACAGTGAAAGCACTATGTTATGCTGATTCTAACTTTGACATATGTATTAGGGTTTTTCAGAGGAAAAAAAAAAATTATATATATATATATATACATATTCACACACACACACACACGCCATATATTTTAAGAAACTGAGTTGAGCAATTGGCTGAAGCAATCATGGAGGCTGAGAAGTACCAAGATCTGCAGTCAGCAAGCTGGAGACCCAGGATACTGTAAGTTCTAGTCCAAAAACCAGCAGACTTAAGACCCAAGAGCTGATGTTGCAGTTTACGTGTGAAAGCAGGATAAAACCCACATCCCAGCTCAAGGCATTCAAGCAAGGGGAGTCCCCCCTTACTTAAGGAAGTGTTAACTTTTTTGTTTCAACTCAGGGCATCCACTTATTGGATGAGGCCAACCTACATTTGGGAGGTAATCTGCTTTACTCAGCCTACCAGTTCAAATAATCTTATCCAAAAACACACTCACAAACACACTGAATGATGTTTGATCAAATATCTGGGTACTCCATGACCCATTAAGTGAACACATAAAATTCACTGTCATAACATATGTATCAGAATCTGTCCTTCCCTCATCCCTTCCACCACTTTAATCCACACCATTATGATCTCTTGAACTGATTAACACAATTACCTCACCTAGTTGATTACTGCTTTCTGGTTCTGTCCTCCCCTAGGCCACACTCTAGACCAATCAGAGAGTCACCCTGTTAAAATACTACTTTGATAACAGAAATTCTCTCCTTAAAATCTCCCACAGGTTACCCATACCTTACAGGATAGAGTTAATGTTCCTCAGTTTTGCCTGCAAAGCCTTTCACTGTGTGGCCCCTTCCTCCTTCTCCAGCCTTCTCTCTAGTCTCATCCTTATTTACATGCAAGCAACTTTAAACTCCTTACAGTTCACCAAAAACATGCCACACTAATTAACATAACTGCACAAGTTTTTTTCCCATCTGGTGTGTTTCTTATACAATAATCCAGAGATGTACGGATTCTTCAAACCCTGCTACAAATTTTCTGTGAAAAGTATCTCCCCTGTCTATGCTATCTTGTACCTTACACATAATTACATTACTATACTCATTAACCTGTTTTAAGTGCTTTAGTGACTCCCTATTGCAAAGAAGAAGCTCTTCAGGACAGACACAGAGTTTATTTTGCGGGTATTTCTGTTGCTTGATGCCTGCTCTCCTACATAATTGGTGGTCTGAATACATATATATACAAATTTTTTTCAAAATATATACGTTCAACATTATTTATATGTGTGTGTGTGTGTGTGTGTGTCTACACACATAAACAAAGGTTGAGATCAAATAAAATGTCTTCAAATGCACTGAAATAACATCACAGGTGTATACAATTTGTTAGTACCATCTATGATTTCCTAGCATTAATAATACTCACATATACAGATAACTTAAATTCGACAATTTAAAAGTAATGTTTATGCCACCTGGTGGTCAAACAGGAAATGCTATTTTTAAATATTTCATAATTCATATTGTGATATGACAGTGTTTCAGTTTAAAGCAATTGACTTCTGTCTCTAGGAGGACATATTTTAGCACATTGCAGCAAAGCATTTTTGAGAAATGGTGACAAAGAAAAGGCTTCAATTGCAGTAATAGTGGGAGACGTTAGCACCCCACTGACAATATTAGACAGATCATTGAAGCAAAAAATGAACAAAGATATTGAGGACCCAAACTCATTACTGGATCAAAGGGACCTGACAGACATCTACAGAACTCTCTACCTCAAAACAACAGAATATACATTCTTCTCATCCTCATGTGCCACTACATGGCATATACTCTAAAATCGATCACATAATCAAACATAAAACACTCCTTGGCAAATGAAAAAGAACTGAAATCATAACAGCCACTCTCTCAGACCACACTGCAATTAAAATAGAATTCAAGAGTGAGAAAATAACTCAAAACCATACAATTACACAAAAAAATGAATAAACTGCTTCTGAATGACTTTGGGGTAAATAATGCAATTAAGGTAGAAATCAAGAAATTGTTTGAAACTAATGAGAACAAAGATACAACATACCAGGATCTCTGGGACACAGCTAAGGCAGTGTTAAGAGGAAAAATTATAGCACTAAACATCCACATCAAAAAGTTAGAAAGATCTCAATTTAATAACCTAACATCAAAACTAACAGAATTAGAGAACCTAGAGCAAAGCAATCCCAAAGCTAGCAGAAGACAAGAAATAATCAAAATCAAAGCTGAACTAAAAGAGATTGAGACACAAAAAATTTCAAAAGATCAATAAATCCAGGAGTTGACTTTTGCATTTTTTTTTTTTTATTTTAAATTCTGGGATACATATGCAGAACGTGCAGGTTTGTTACATAGGTATACATGTGCCATAGTGGTTTGCTGTACCTATCAACCCATCATCTAGGTTTCAAGCATGCATTAAGTATTTGTCCTAATGCTCTCCCTCCCCTTGCTCCCCACCCCGACAGGCCCAGTGTCTGATATTCCCCTCCCTGTGTCCACGGGTTCTCATTGTTCAACTTCCACTTATGAGTGAGAACATGCAGTGCTTGGTTTTCTGTTCCTGTATTAGTCTGGTGAGAATTACAGCTTCCAGGTTCATCCATGTCCCTGCAAAGGACATGAACTCATTCTATTCTATGGCTGCATAGTATTCCACAGTGTATATGTGCCAACGAGCAATGGTGACAGGATTCCCTATTTAATAAATGGTGCTGGGAAAACTGGCTAGCAATATGCAGAAAACTAAAACTGCATATTCTCTTCCTTACACCTAACACAAAAAATTAACTCAAGATGGGTTAAAGACTTAAATGTAAAGCTCAAAACTAAAAAAAAAAAAAAAAACCCTAGAAGAATACCTAGGCAATACCATTCAGGACATAGGCATGGGCAAATACTTCATGACCAAAACACTAAAAGCAATTGCAACAAAAGCCAAAATTGATAAATGGGATCTAACTAAACTAAAGAGCTGGACAGAAAAAGAAATTCTCATCATAGTGAACAGGCAACCTACAGAATGGGTGAAAATTTTTGCAATCTACCCATCTGACAAAGATCTAATATCCAGAGTCTACAAGGAACTTAAATTTACAAGAAAAAAGAAAAAAAAAAACCAACAAAAAGGAGGCCAAGGATATGAACAGACACTTCTCAAAAGAAGATATTTATGCAGGCAACAGACACATGAAAAAATGCTCATCATCATTAGCCATCAGAGAAATGCAAATCAAAACCACAATGAGATACCTTCTCACGCCAGTTAGAATGAAGAACGTTAAGAAGTCAGGAAACAACAGATGCGGGACAGGATGCTTTTACACTGTTGGTGGAAGTGTAAACAACAGATTCTGGAGAGGATGTTTTATACTGTTGGTGGAAGTGTAAATTAGTTGAACAATTGTAGAAGACAGTGTGGCAATTCCTGAAGGATCTAGAATCAAAAATACCATTTGACCCAGAAATCTCATTACTGGGGATGTACACAAAGGATTATAAATCATTCTATTATAAAGACACATGAACATGTATATTTATTGCAGCACTATTTACAATATTAAATACGTGGAACCAACCCAAATGCCCATCAATGATAGACTGGATAGAGAAAATACTGATAAAATAGATACAGCACTAGCTAGACTAACAAAGAAAAGAGAGAAAAGCCAAATAAAATTCAATTAATTTATCCCATTCTAGCAATTTGCATCACTTTTCTAACTTTGAATATACCAAGAGATACCACTTTCAAATGCGTGAAATTATAAACTAATGAGAAGATTCATTTTAGCTGAATTGTCTTCACTACCTGAGCTTCAAAAAACAACACAGCAGATTTGTGGGTCAGCTTGGCTCTAAACTATTTGACAATACAACTCCCTTTGCCTTTAGGTGCTCAAATTCTGGACTTTCCTGGTTGTCACTTTCTCTCTGAAGCCATCCTTTAACTCTCCAACACAAACCTTCCTTCTTGCTGTGCTTTTGATACCACCCCTCATTCCAGTCTCATGGATGTCCCCATCTTTCCCACTGCCTCAAAGAATTCCTTTAGGCAGATGACTTTCTTATCTGTATTTCTAATCCTGACACCTCTCTCAAGTTCAAGTCACCAGGTATCCTCACTTGCTACTATCTCAATATGACTTGACTTCAGTACCCGAAACCTCATTTGTCCAAAAAATTCACCGTTTCCACTTACTCTTGGTACAACTTCCTGCTAGGACTGCTACTACCCTTCAGTCTCCAAGATTTGAAACCTAAGAGTCAACCTTTACTGCTTCCTTGACCTCCATATATATTTCATTGACAGATGATATTGATCCTATCTCCCCCTTCTTTCCTTGTTCCCATTTGGGGGCTTTGCATTAAACCTTCCCTCTGCCTGGGATGCTCTCCTCACTCCCACCCCCAGTAGTTTCAAGGCTTATTCCTTGTTATCATTCAAGCATCTCTTTAAATGTTCCTTCTTCAGAAAGGTCTCCCTGATCTCCTAATTTCTATCACATTATCCAGTTCTAATTCTCTAAATATTACTACCACTTCCTGATCACTTCCTAATGGTATACTCTGTCCACGTCCTTAGGAATGTGCACTCCTTAAGTGTCCTGGACTCCCTGATTTATTGCTATATTCCAAGCCTTTATTGTTGAGTAAGAGCTCAATATTTCTCAATAACTAAAAACCTTTTAAACATACCAGCACCTCTTTTATTTCCATGCCAAAGTAATTATATATAAGACCTAAACTATGACAGTGATGTCCCTGTTTCCAATCTCCTCCCTCTCCCAAAGAATTCTAAACACTGATGCCTAATTACTCTGTCTAAATAACCTTATCCGTCAGATAACCTAAAGAAATAACTTATGGAAAGTATACTGTCTTAGAAACGCATAGCATACACTCAATAAATGTTAAGTTTCTCCGTTATTTTCCTGCTGGAAAATCCTTAAAATGCCACTCACTGCCTACAGAATGCAGTATGTTTTCCACTGGCTGTCACACCTTTTCTTAATAGGCTCCAACCTAGTTGTCATCTTATTTTCTAGAACACCTCTTCATGCTCCATATGCCACAGTCATATTATATCATTTGACAGTATATTCCTCTAGCTATACTTTACATTGTTCCCACTTGCTTGAAACAGCCTAGTACCCATAGCTCTCCTATCCATCCTTAAAGGTAAGCAACTTCCTTCAAAAAGACTTTTAAAAGTCCTGTTTTCTAAGACAAAATAATCACTTTCTCTCTCTCCTCTGAACATTAGTATCTTTCTCTGGACTACGGGGTCACATTGGGTACAATTAATGATGTGATCTTACTCTCACTAGACTGTGTGATGCTATGGGCAGGGCTTAAACTTTATCTTTCCGTATTTTCTACACTGTCTTGTACCTTACAAATACTGAATTAAAAGAGACTGAATAAACGAGAATAATTGCTCTGAAAGAAAAGAGTTAGTAGGGAAAAACTGGGAGCTGATAAGAGGAAACCATCTCTCTTTGGATTCCATTATTTAAGGGTCAAAAACTTGCAGTATAGTAAAAAGCATAGTCCTAATTTCATTTCCTAACAAACAGGAAGTGTCAGGATGAGAGAAGGCAAACACTTATATTGTGATGTCAATATCACACACAGCCCTATAGAATAATGTCAAAGCCATGATGATACAATCTGCTACAAAGTGAAACAATGAATCCACCTGCATAATTTTCATTCATCAATGTGTGAATGCTACCATGACGAACTGGTAAAAAAAAAAAAAAAAAAAAATACTGAAGTCAGCAATACACCCAATTCAGTGCCCCCTACACACTATAAATGCCAAACCACACAGCTCTCTCCACCGTCTAGTCCGTTACCTTTCCGGTTGAGATCCCACTGATCTCTCTCTCCTTGAACAAGCCTTCCTCCAAGAGAATTTGCCTGACTTTGTTTCCCACCAAGACACTGAAGACACTGCTTTGACCTCAGCTCTTGGCCACACAGTTCTAATTGTTTACATCTATGCTCCTAGGATATTACCTTTAGGCTGAGTTGGTCCCCTGAGCCTCCCTTGCTAGGCAACTCTGGTTGATATTTATTTCTACTTCATTCTATTTACTGAAAATCAGATGCACTGATACCTTTTACCTAATGCAATTAGGTAAGTTATATTAATTAATTCAGTTATATTATTATAAGAAGAAAATACTAAAAGTAATTATTCCTAAGCATAGGCATTCAGTGTTTCCTAAGGAAGTTCAAGAAAACTGTCTTTTAAGTAAATATTCAGGGGATTCTCATATCTCTATGTTCTCTACATTGTTTGTACCCTATAAATGCTGGATTAAAAGGGGGTGATTAATTGAAGAAGTCTCTAAAGTACTGCTTTGCCCTATTCCCAAACTCCTGCACTCAGCCTGCATTACCTGTTTCTTGCTGGATTTGTGGCCACTAAGTCAGTATAATGAAAGATCTTACATCTCTGGTTTTCAATCTTGCCTACACATTAGAGTGACTTAGTTTTTTAAAAACACCAATACTAACCCACATCCTATGCCAAACACATCAGAATCTCTGGGTGTAAAACCCAGATACTACTGTCTTTTAAAGCTCCCAGGTGATTCCAATGTGAGAAACACTATCTTACAATAATCCATTTATGCCTAAGGTTACAACTTTTTGGATTTTGAAATCAGACCTTGGCGATAACCTTGATCAGTAGGATATAAAGAACTCCCACAAGCTTAGCATTCCAATAATGGAAGACTAGGCATAAATGGGCTAATGTATGTTTATACTACTATTCTTAGCAGAGAAGTAGGATATGCCCCATTTATGCCATCTCCACTCTCAAGTTTGTGACTCCAAGAATGTGTTCCTGCTTCCTCTCTGTGAGTTCATGTTAATTTGCTTAATCTTTCAAAGTTCAGCTGGAGCTCTGCTCCCTTTCCAGGGCTTCTAATCACTTACTTTCTATTTTGCAAAAGTAGAGCTTTACATATCCTAACTGTCATATCCCACCTTAAGCTAAACCATTATCACCTCCCTTATGGGCACAGTCCTGTTATATACACTCTCAGTTACAGCCCATTCTCCATACAGCAGCCAGAGCAAGAAGTTTAAAACTCCTCATTAATGTTCACCAAAGAATTTCCACTGTATTGAACGTCCTACCCACTAGAACAAGCATTTCCTCTGCCTCCTCTCTGGCCTCATCACTCACCCTCTATGCCTTACTCCCTCTGCCCCACAGCCACATTGGCTGTTTCTGCTCACTGAACTTTCTGCCTCAAACCAACTTGGATGGCTCTACTCCTTCAGGAGTCAACTCAAACATTCCCTTCTGAATAAAGGCTTCCTGATGATCCAGTCTAAATTAGCAGCCCTGCTCTATCTCCAGGTACTCCATCACTTCAATCTGACTTATTTTGTTCACAGACTTCAACACTCAGTTTTCTTGCTTATAGGTTTACTTTTTAATGTCTACATCCTTCATGTGAATATAAATTGTATTACTTTTGTCTTGTTCCTGGTAGACTTCCAGAAATCAAAGTGTTTTGGTTGAATAAAGAAATGAATCAATTAATCAATGAACAAATGAACATGAATATAACCCAAGACAAAACTATATACATTATGTGTAGTATCTTTACACATAACTACTTTAGGAGCTCATACGTTTCTAACCATACCATAAGCTCCTAATGAGCAGTAAGCAGACTTTTTCTTCTTTTCCAATCTTTAGAACTAAGCTAGTATCATACACTTAAGTACCTATTAATTATTTTGGCTATTTTAGAACATCTTCATTATTGTATTGAAAAATATTTTTTAACTTTCAGTTACCTACATAATCATCCAACCAATAAACATCTGCATAACTGAATGTTTACTGTATCACACCTGAACAAGCACAAGTCTGCAATTTTAATTCACCTTCCAATTCTTTCACCTTTCACTTTCACTCTCTGAATCACATTTGTCTTACTAGGTACTGTGCAACTTATAAATCTCACAATTACAGGTTCTGCCTGTATATGGGCATTGATTCGTCTGATAGCGAGTCAAGCATATCTTTCTCTAACTAATGCACATCTGTTGAGATCAAAGAGACAGAGATTTCAATCAGGAAACTCCTATGAGGATGCTCCAAGTTCGAGCTGCTTCTCCAGGGGTAAGGCCTTACTGTGACCAGAACATTTTTAAAGTGGGCCTTATACAGGCTTATGGTTTATGGATTCTGGTTTCAAGATTTCATTTTATTTTTTTACATCTGACACATCAAAATCCATCCATGAAATGTAGCTTTGTTTAAAAGCTATCAAAAACTTCACTGTGAAAGACTAGAATCAAATAATTTATTTTCTAAAACCTTACTGACAATCACAGACACCAAAGAAATTGCTTTCTATGAAACAGAGGACAAGAAAGCACAAACTTCAGAAAATCATGGTAATTACTATATTTTGCTAGTATTACATAAAATATTATTACAGTGGGTAATACTACCTTCCAACACCTTCTTCTTGTTTATTTTAGAGTCAATAGTTCAGACTGTCCCTGATAACTGCTAAACATGTATCTTCAAATAGCTTAGCCTTCTCTAAGGAAATAACCTCATAGTCCTAGGATACATAAAATATTCATAAAATCCCCTTTAATCTTCACTTCTGATGACTAATGATAGTTTTACTCCCACGTGCTGAAGATTATAATATAGGCCATGATACGCATCAGTCAGTCATCTTATCAGTGCCTTTCAAGGTCTTGATGCATTTACCTGCTTTTCCCCCAGGGTGCCGGAAGTCCCCATAAATTCTGTTGATCCAAGAAGGGGAACTCTGTTCTGACCTTCACTAACCCTGGAGGGTCCAGAATCACCACTCACATCTGAGAGACCCTCTCCCTTATTTGTGGAGGTGTCACCCCAAGAGAAATCTAACAATGGATCTTGCAGGTACCAAAAAAAATTATAATCGTTGACTTATTAAACACATGTCCCCCTTCCCTCCCAAGAGTATCTTTAGTCCTTATAAACAACAAAGTAATTGAACAGCATATACATACAATACTGTTGGATAAAAGTTATTTCTTCAAAGCACCAATTTCAAAATCTTGAATTCCTTTTGAGCACTCCTTTTATTCTCTCCTATAGTTAGTCAGTTATTAAATAAGCTGCATTATTTTTGTCTGTTACAAAATGCACCACACTGAAACCTTTACCCTTTAGCCTTGCTGGCATCCTAGTCCATTTTCTTCTCATCATGCTTAGAATACACCCATCTTCTCCTACCAGATTTGTCTGCTTTAGTTCCTTCCTTTCTCCTAAATCCCACACACAACTGGTGTAGATTTTACACCATTCCTATTACACCATCCTTTAATGTCTCCCCTCTGTTTAATGTCTTAGGGCAAACCTCATAAGAACAATCATATTTTCTGCCCTGGACATACTAAATCCAAACCTCAGGATGTTCTTCCCTTCCCAGGTTGTATAAACCCCTGCTTACTGATACTCTATGCTTCCTTGTTCACATGCTGTCTCTTCTCTGAAAATTCCTAACCACATGCCCGCAGTTTTCTTTCCATTAATATTCTATGACACTCACTGCCAGTCTCAGGTGTTTGGATCTTCCATATATATGCTACTTCTTTCAACAAGGCTGTGAGTAAGCAAGTGACCTCCTGGTCACTTTAATGCACAATCATCCATTTCTATCTTGCTTGACATCTCATCTGTTTCCTCATTCTGAAAATATTCTCATCTCATTGTTCATCTCCCACTTATGAGTGAGAACATGCGGTGTTTGGTTTTCTGTTCCAGAACTTAAAGTAAAATAAAATTAAATATACATATATATATATATATATATATATATATATATATATATTCTTTTC
>NW_016806076.1:189345-232458 GCF_001698545.2 Rhinopithecus bieti
TATATATATATATATATTCTCTTCACTTGGTTTATATGATACTACCTTTCCCAAAATTATCCTACCTAATTCACCTTTTCTACTTACCTTTTGCCAACTTTTATTCTCACCATTGTTCACCTTCCCAACTGATACTACCCTTGCCCAAGTTACTCCCCTTTTTTTGCCAATCCCAAGGCAATGAATTTTTAACTGGTCTCTGCACATTCAGCCTCACCCCTTGCCAATGTGTCTCCTGATGGAGCCCAGTGGGTGGTCTTTTCGGTTGCAAATCTTATTGTGTCACTCATCTGCTGACAATACCTCAATAAAAACTGCATTTTTTTTCAAGCAATACAGGTAATTCTAATGTGCAAGTTTGAGAATAACTCCTCTAAACATATTCACTTCCACACCTTGTGGTATTTCTTTTATGCAGAACATTCTCTCACCTCTCAAAACTCAGCTATCCTGATTGACTAAAGCTCAATCTTCAGATTTTAATTTAAATGCTTCTCTTCAAGAAGGCCATCTCTGATATTGTACATCAGATCTGATTCCCCTGTAATTGGCTCCCATGGAACTTGTTAATATATGTTAACCATCTGTTTTCTGCCTTTGACTATCCAAAGAGAAAGTGCCATATCTGTTCTACCAGTGTATTAAAGCACTGAGCATAGTGCCAGGCATAAGGTGAGTGCTCAGAAATTTCTGCTAAATGAATCTTACAATAATATTCTTTTAAAAAGTATTACAAAAGTTCAGAAGTGAAAAGATTATGTCACTGTGGAATCACATAAATTACTCTTTTCTTAAAAACTTACAAAACTGTGTGAAAACATATCACACCAGACAACCCAGAAATAGAAAAAAAAAAAAAAAAAAAAAAAAAAAAATGTTAACAGGCCAATTTTCAACTAAGAAATTAAATGCGTTTCATTTCGCCATTGAATGAAATATTTGAAGGATGACATAATAACTCATCACATGCCATAAGTATATGAACTAACTATAGGCTTGTTATGAAGACAAGAATTATTCACACACACACACTGAAGTTTGGAGACATATGTGATTCCATAGCTAACACTCTTTTTAAGTATAGTCTATCTACCAGTAAAGCCCAAATGAGAACTCTGTAAGCACCTTAGGGATATGGCCAAAAGTCATAAGCTTGATTCTGCAGAGTCTATTCTCTAGCATAGGAAGACAAAACAAAAATATGCCTAATTCTGAAAAAGAAGCACAGTGGAAAAAAGCTCACTGGCCAATCATTACCCTGTCAAATACAATTAAAATGGTAAAATCATAATTACGTTGGCACCAACCTAATATATTCTTGTGATTAGTAAAAAGGAGAGCTCAAAGTCAATTTTCTGTAGATACCCTAATCAAGCAGAACTCATTTCCACTGACTTTTACTATTGCGTTGGTCCTCAAAATAAAGTCCATTCTCAGGGATTTTCTAGCCTTTATAACTACTTAAAAACTAGTAAAACATCATAGCTTTAGTATTACAGTTCATCCATCCATCACTCACTAAAAAATCGGAGGTCTAGGAAATTAAAAACACTTGACTAAAAGAGCAGAATAACCTCTTACCATTAAAAAAATAAAATTAACACACTTTTTTTTACAGAAGAGAATAAACCAAACTAAACAGGTTCTACCTCACCATAATAAAAGATTTCACACAACTCATACTGCATTCTGTTTAATTCATCAAATTCGTGTTGGGTGTTACAATGGAAGGACACTGAAATAAGACTAAAAGGACTCAAGTGACAAATAAGGCATGGCTTCCTACCATCAGAGAACTCAGAAGATGCAGGGCAACAACTGACTCTACTTCAAGGCAAAAAGGCATTTCTGTCAAACACAGGTCCAGGTGATATGCTAGAAGGTCACAAACAAATTAGTTCAAACTAGGGAAGGGCCAAAAATAATTGATATTGCATCAGTGTTGAGAGATCATGGAGCATTTATTGGGATGGGGGGCAGTCTTTCATACCAGGAAGACGCACAGATAAGGGCACCGAGGCAGGGGCACAAGCAATGGTGTGGAGAAAGTAGAGCTGGAGCAGAGGTAATGCAGAGATAGGAATATGGGGCTGAAAAGAGATCTGGGTGCACAATAGAGAGGACCTTGAATGGAATCAGCTCCTAGATCATGTACATCCATTCACTGTTTAAAACGTGATCTTCACTGTTTAAGACATGATTTTAATTCATTAAAGTTCCTTTTTATTTTGTAGACTAGATGCTACCTAGTTTATGAATTGCAAATAAAAGCCAATTAGATCTTTGAAACTAAATTTGTGGAAATGTTGTTTTCACAGTGACAAACATAAATTGTTAAATAAAGAACTACATGATATTACAGTGTGTGAAATTTATGGAAAACTTCCCAAATGAGATAGTATTGTTTCAAACATTCATGTTATAAAGAAATAATAAAATAAGTCAGAGTCAATTCTCAAAGTATAATAAAAGAATTACATTTTATAGACTATGGTGTTGTTTGCTTTACTTTTCTGTTTTGTTTTTTGTTTTGTTTTGTTTTAACTTTTAAGTTCAAGTGTTACATAGGTAAACTTGTGTCATGGAGTGTGTTGTACAGAGAATTTCATCACAATAGCAAAAATGTGGAATCAATCTAAATGCCCCTCAATTATAAACTAGATAAAGAAAATGTGGTACATATACACCATGGACTACTATGTAGCCATACAAAATAATGAGATCATGTCTTTTGTAGGGACATAGATAGAGCTGGAGGCCATTATCCTTAGCAAACTAACACAGGAACAGAAAACCAAATATCACATATTCTTACTTATAAGTAGGAGCTAAATGATGGGAACACATAAGACATGATCTTAACTGTGTCAGAAAAAAAAAAAAAACTGTAGAGGCAAAAAGCATGGCAGACAACCTATTATGGGGGCTCCTGAAACAGTCAAGTAGCAATGATGTTTAACAGATGACAGAAATCACAAAGCTCACTGTGGAAGGGGAAGAACACTGAAAATTATATAACTGAGATATCAGAACAAAAGAATAGCAATCAGAATAGAGCATTTTATAAAAATACAGAGATGGAATCGAGAATCAAAATTAAGTTCCATTAAAGTAACTCACAAAATAACTGAATACAGTAACACCCGAATTCCTACATTTTCTGGACAATTTATTCCTAAGAGAAGCACACCTGTAACACACTGAGGATCTTTCACTTTTGGTTCTGGACTGAAACTGGAGAATGTGGCCATGATGCCCATCACTCAATTTTACTGGAAGAAAAAAACTCACACAACACTCTTAAATATTTGCCCTACCCTTTTCCACAACATAATCTACTTAACAGCTAGATTCAGTAGTTTTTAAGACAGAATTAAACATAAAATTCTCAAATCAAAAAAAAAAAAAAATTCTTACGTTCTTCTGCTGCTAAGGAATTAATTAACTTCCCATCAGATTATCAAGGCCAAGGGGGAAGAAAACTAGTATTTATTTGTTGCCTATGTGACAGGAAGCAGTATGTGAAGCATTCCTCATTAATCCTTAATCTTACGTTCCTCATTATCCAAACCATTGTCTTCCTCATTTTTCAGAGTAGGAGGGTGTGTATTATGGAGGTAAGCAACTTGCTCAAAAGAAGTTAGCTAATGTTGACAGAGCTAATATTCAAATTCAGATACTTCTGACTTTAAAAGTCACCTTTTCTTAATGGAAAGAGTGCTCTTTCCAATAAGCACTCTGTCTCCAAGAATTCATCTTTGGAAACCCTACTGCTCCATCAATAATGCTTCTTCTCCTTTTGTTGTTTCTTTTTCATTAATTTATACATGCTCATTCCTAAATTAATCACAGAGCACCTACTGTATGCTAAACGTTGATTATGCTCATTCATTAGTGTCTATAAGTGTTTTATATTAAGCACGGCATTCTAAGCCTTGCCCTTTTCCTTAATCAAATTTGTTGTCAGAATGGTTGTTAACATCACACCACTTCTATTTATTCCCAAAATGTGTTCTAGTAAACATATAAATCCATGATACTTATCCATAAAAATTATGTGTCTGCTACCTTCTTTAAATATAAAAATCCTCATTAGTTGAGGGAAAAGAGTATGTTCTACACAACTACCTAAAAGATAATATCCTAATTATTTAAATAAATTTAACAGCTTTGAACTGTTGTAAAAGTTGTTTATTAACAGTATTAATATTAAAAAGTGTGAATTAAGACAAATGGTGCCACAAGATTTTAGTGTAATTTTAACTAAAAACCATGTAGTAATGTGTATATGTGTGAATACACAAACAAAGTACCCTCTTAAACATTTACTTGTAAATCATGGATTAAAAAGCACCTCTGCATCAATTGATACATGGTGTCTTGCAAATGTTCAGCATACTGCCAACAATATTTCATAGCCAGCTTACATAAGAAGTCATCTACAAAGTGAATCAATGGAAGGAATGACATTTACCCCTTTCTGAAAAGGCATTTTAACTAATTATGGGCTTCTGAGTATTACTACTAATTTAAGGACTCTTAACACCATAGGAATCACGGTACTATGATAAGGAGTTCTGTTTCAAAAGTATACCCCGAATGTTCAGTAAGCTACATATGACAACAAAAGATAATACTGAAGGAAAAGCAGATATACAACTATTTCTAATTTTTTAAAGATGTACCTTATAACACTACTTTTGAGGGTAGAAGAAACTGTCTACTTCTACTAGTTACCTTCACAAGAGAAAAAAAAGGGGGGGTTTGGAATCAATGCTAGCTCTCATTTTACAGTTGCTCAGTATCCACTCAAGGGAGTTTGAGATTACCTCCAAGAGCCCAACTCCAAACCCAGCCATGCCAGCAGCACTTCCAAATATGCACAGAGACACCTCCAGCTGCCCAGAGAACCACTACGCCCTCATCATTGTCATTCATACTCTCAAAACTCTGAGATTCATGTAGGAAAATACAGTCAAATGCAGCCCTCAAAAAGACCCATGTCAGAAAGGTCACATCAGTTCCTTACATTCTTTCTTTCTCTTTCTGGCTTTATAAAATACAAGAGACAAATAAAAATTATATATATTTTCAGTGTACAAGGTCATGTTGTGTTTATATATATATATATATATATATATGCATACATATATACACACACCTTGTGAAATAATTAAATCAAGTTAATTAACATAAATATCACCTCACATACTTAGCATTTTCTGTGGTAAGACCATTCAATATCTACTCTTGGCAATTTTCATGGATATGGAACATTATTACTAACTACAGTCACTATACTGTACAATAGATCACCAGAATTTATTCATCCTAACTGCAACCCTTTGATCCTTTGAACGACATGTCTCTATTCTACCCTGTCAGTTCCTGAAAGAAAATATGGCATCATCTCACTTATGTATGGAATCCAAAAAGCCTACCTCATAGAAGTAGAAAATAGAATGGTGGTTCCATTCTTTCTAAAAGGTAACTGTAGTGTACTTCAGAGAATATCTCAGTAAAATAAAAAGAGTAAAATTAGGTAAGATGAATAATGAAAACTGCCAATGAAGGCATTTGGGTTGACTACAGAAAAAATAGTTCACCCTAAACCAGTGGTTCTCAATCTCAATTGTATTTTGGAATAACCTAAGGACTGTGAAAGAATCGTGTCTCAGTCCAAACCCCAATTATTCTATGTAATTGGTCTGGGGTACAACCTGGACATGAAGACTTTGAACAGCTCCTCAGATGATTGTAATGCAGAGCTAGGGTTGAGAGTCACTTCCTAGAACTCTAGCCTTAAGTCTACCAATACAAAAGAGGCAAAGACTTTCAGAAAGTCTTTTAAAAAACAAAAATAAACCTTTAAAACTAATGTTGTAAATCTAATTAATGACACTTTATTTTACCTTTTCTTTTTTTTTTTTTTTAGACAGTGTCTCGCTCTGTCACCAGGTTGGAGTGCAGCGGCACAATCTCGGTTCACTGCAACCTCTGCCTCCCGGGTTCAAGTGATTTCTTGCCTCAGCCTCCCAAGTAGGTGGAACTACAGATGTGCATCACCACACCCAGCTAATTTTTGTATTTTTAATAGAGATGGGCTTTCACCATGTTGGCCAGGATGGTCTCGATCTCGACCTCATGATCTGCCCGCCTCGGCCTCCTAAGTGCTGGGATTACAGGTGACACTTTATTTTTCATACCTATGGAAGCCCCTCAGCACTACTACAGGCCTGCAGGAATCCACGTACAAAAGGCCTGGATTCATATGGTATTTACTGTTAAAAAGGTTAAATGAACAACTAAGTTGGCTGTCACTGTGTTCACCATTACAGACAACTGCACATGGGCAAGGAAGGCACTTCTTTAAAAAGAAGTTTCAGAGGGACTAGAAAAGTATACATCACTGAGGGACACATGCCTCCAGGTCCATCCCCCACTGTGTCTCTCACCCTAACAGACAACAGAGAGCTACACAGCCACATAAAGCAGCCCACAGGCATGGACTTAGCCTACTTTGGACTGATTTCTGCTCGTGAGACAAACAGGAGAAGATGCCTTGTGGTTCACAGAATAAAAAAAGAACAGGTGAGAATAAACACTCCCTAAAACTACGCAGGCAGAACTAACTTTGGAGTTATTAAAAGCACAGCTATTAACACATTTAGGTTTTAAATTTGCAAAATGCCATATAATTTGTATGAACTGGGTCAGGGTCATTCTGTCAAAAATACTGTTTTACAGAAAGAAATGAATTATACTAATTCCAGGAAAGAAGGTATTTTTTTAGTAGAATATCAAAGGATGAGAGGAAGGTGCCTAAATTCTGCATATCCTGTTTAATTAATAAATTAGAACATTTCAAGTATATAAAAAGTACATATAAGGATCAGAAGCATTATTTTTACCAGTTAACTTTTCACAAACTAGTATTTGTGAAATTGATGCAAAGTGCTAACATTTTACATGTATTATAATTTACATAGAAAAACTTACTTTATTTCATGAAAATAATTTCTGCTGTTTTATATTTACAAGCCTAGTCAGAGATGATCATTTTAAATATCAAGCCCAGAAACATCTTTGAGAAACCACTGGGTACAAGATCTCATGGAATGCAGCACCACAAGAGGACACAAAGGTGACCTACTCTTTGTTTTTCATGTGATGTGTTAATTTTTAAAAGTAATGAGGAATTTTTAGAGCTCAGCTTTTCGAAACATAAGAAACAGCTTCCTCTGGATGCAATCGTTTTCTTGTGTACTTTGAAGCACAAAAAATAGCTGACATAGTCTGAATGTATTAAAGATATATAAGGAATATTTCTCTCCTAATATGAGAAAACAAGAAAAATTATCACACATTTATTACAAAATAATTAATATTATAGAGGCAGAAAAGGAATGATATCTTTCCTCACCCTTTATAAGGGTCACGGTCAATATTCCTGTAACAAAAGATAGGTGTGTTAGTCTGTTTGCGTTGCTATAAATAAATTGCTGAAACAGGATAATTTATGAAGAAAATAAGTTTATTTGGCTCATGTTTCTGCAGGTTACACAAGAAACACAGTGCTGGCATCTGCTTCTGTTGAGGGCCTCAGGAACTTTATAATCATGAGAACAGGTGAAGGAGAGCCAGAGTGTCAAGTGCCAAGAACAGGAGCAAGAAAGAGGGGAGGTGTCACACTCTTTTAAACAACCAAATATGAACTCAGAGCAAGAACTCATTCTTCACTGAGAGAAGGACATGATGTCATTCATGAGGGATCTGCTACCATGACCCAAACACCTCCCACTAGGCCCCACCTTCAACAATGGGGATCACATTTCAACATGAGATTTGAAGGGAACAAATATCCAAATCATATAATTCTGTCTCTGGCACCCCAAATTTCATGTCCTTTCATTGCATAAAACAATCATCTCTTCCCAATAGTCTCCAAAAGTCCCAACTTGTTTCAGCATCAACTTAAAGTCCAAAGTCTCATTTGAGACTCAAGACAAGTTCCTTCTACCTATGAGCCTGTAAAATCAAAAGTAAGTTATTTACTTCCAAGATACAATGGCGGTACAGGTTCCCATTTCAGAGAAATCGGCCCAAACAAACGGGCAACAGATCCCATGCAAATCTAAAACCCAGCAGGCAGATATTAAATCTTAAAGTTTGAAAATAATCCTTGATTCAGTGTCCCACATCCATGGCAGACTGGTGTAAGGGGTGGGCTCCCAAAGCCTTGGCCAGCTCCAACCCTGTGACTGCTCTCACTGGTTAGAGTTGAGTGCCTGCAGCTTTTCCAGGCTCAGGGTGCACGTTGCCAATGGTTCTAACATTCTCAAATCTGGAGGATGGCAGTCCCCTTCTCACAGTTCCCCCTTCTCACAGTTCCACGAGACAGTGCCCCAGTGGGAACTCTTGTGTGGGGGCTCCAATCCCAAATTTCTTCTCCACGCTGCCCTAGAAGAAGCTCTCTGCAAGGGTTCCACCCCTGCAGCAGGCTTCTGCCTGGGTACCCAAGTTTTCCCTCACATTCTTGGAAATCTAGGTGAAGGCTGCCAAGCCCCCTTCCATTGTGTGCAACTGCAGCCTTAACGCCAAGTGGAAGCTGCCAAGGTTTATAGCTTGTGCACTCTAGAGCAGCTGCCTGAGCTGTATCTGGGGCCCTTTGAGCCACAGCTGGAGCTGCAGTAGCAGGGATGCAGTGAGCAGCTTCCCAAGGTGATGCACAGCAGCAGAGCCCTGGGCCTGACTCAGAAAACCATTCCTTACATCTAGGACTCTGGACCTGTGATGGAAGGGGCTGTCTCCTCAGAGACTTCCAAAACGCTTTTGGGGCCCTTTTTTCCCACTGTCTTGGATAGTAGCACTTGATTCCCTTTTAGTCAAGCAAATCTCTCTAGAAAGTGATTGCTCCACAGCCCACTTGAATTCCTCCCATGAAAATGCTCTTTCCTTCTCTAACTCATGACCAGGATGAGACTTTTCCAAATTTGTATGCTCTGCTTCCACTTTAAATGTAACTTCCAACTTTAAGTCATTACTTTGCTCTGATATCTGATAATAGGCAGTTACAAGCAGCCACAGCACATCTTGAATGCTAAGCATTACTGCTTAGAAATTTCTTCCACCAGATACCATACATCATGACTCTTAAGCTCAAACTTCCACAGATCCCAAGGGCATGAACACAATGCAGTCAAGTTCTTTACTAGGGTATAAAGTGGGTGACCTTTATTCAATTCCCAATAAATTCCTCATTTCCATCTGAGGCCTTATCGGCCTGGCTTTCACTTTCCATATTTCTGTCACCATTTTGGTCAGAACCATTTAGTCTCAAGAAGTTCCAAACTTTCCCTCAACTTCCTGTCTTCTTCTTAGCTCTCCAGACTCTCCCAAACTCTGCCCATTGCCCACTTTCAAAACCACATCCACATTTTTCAGGTATCTTCATAGCAATGTCACATTGTTTGGTACCAATTTTCTGTGTTAGCCTGTTTTGTATTGCTATAAAGGAATATCTGAGACTGTGAACTTTATAAGTGGTTAATTTGGTCTGTGGTTCTATAGGCTGTATAAGCATAGTGCCAGCATCTGCTTGGCTTCTGGTGAGGCCTCAGGAAGCTTATAATCATGGCAGAAGGCAGGGAGCCAGTGTATCACATTGTGAGTCAGGGAGCAAGAGAGAGAGAGAAGTGCCAGGCTCCTTTACACAACCAGAGCTCACATGAACTCATAAGGAACCCACTCATTACCATGAAGACAGCACCAAATCATTCTTGAGGGACCCATCCCCATGAAAAAATATCTACCACTAGGCCCACCTCCAACACTGAAGGTCACATTTTAACATGAGATTTGAAGGTGGCAAAACATCCAAACCATATCAACATGTTAACAAGAGAAAAAGATAACACATTTATTTAATCAAAATTTTACTTGATATGGGAACCTTTGGAATTGACAACCCAAAGGTTCATAGAAAATTGTCTGTTTTATGCTTAGGTTTGATCCAGAATGGACAGCCATATAGAAATGTAATTGAACAAAAATGATATGACCTAATGGTAATAGTCAAAGAGGGGAAACCCAGCAAGGTCTATCTGTTTGGATTCTTCCTGGCCTCTCTGTGTGGCATTCATTCCTTGTGGGCACAGTGAATGACACCTTCTGAAATGAGTGTCTTATGATCTACTTTCAGACAACATAGGTCAGAGAATTTCCCTATGGTCAGCTTACACAGAAAGGCAGAAGAAGGTTAAAGTAATGTTTCCAGGTTTTATGTCTAGCTTTTTTCAGAAAGGGGTTCTAGTTTCAAAGACCTGCCTTAGGGAAAAATAATTCTAGTTTCTATGGCCTGCCTTGGGGAGAAAGAGGAGTAGGAGAAAGAAGGGGAAAAGGTCAGAAAGAGACTTTGCTTCTGAGACCATGTTCCTCAGTTTGAAGTACTCAGCACACCAAAGTACCACACTTTAGGGGGTCATTTTCTGAGTCCACAAAAATGTGAAACAATGGATCTGCTCCATTACTGAAGGCAGCTCACAACACCTCAACGTCTCCTTCACAGCACACATATCTCTCAACAGTGGTATTCTCTCATGTAGTTAATTTCTACGCCAGTACTAATAAATGCCCACACACAACTTAAATTTAAAATTCATGTAAACAATGTTTCTGTAACAGGAAATTCATGTGAAAAGACCACCATTGACTTGTAATATAAAATGGAATAATTTCTCTTCCTGTGATCGGTGGCTGCTACCTCCCAAATCACAGTAAAGCCAATGTGGATCCCACATACACACTGGGTCTCCCTTTACAGATACTCATTCCCAAGCATTACACTTTTCTGCTGGTTTTGTACCATTTTTATTGATACATGTGCTTTGTCTGCATATTCTAGTTAAGAATTCACTCAAATTCATGTTATATCAAGATTACTATTTTAGCTTTCAGTATGACTCAGAATATAATGCAAGTGTGTGTGTTTATAGTTCCACATGTGTGATATTACTTGTAAACTTTATTTACAAGTAAATTTGTTTTGTCTTATTGCCTACAACGTTAGCATTCATTTATGCGATACAGTTCTTTTTAGCTATGTGACTTTATGTACTTTTCTATGGATATAATAGAATTTAAGGTTTTCTACTGGTTTCCAGTGTACAATACACTGAATTTACTACCCAAAATGTTTCCCCTCCACGATGTCTCTAAAATTATTTGAAGTTGATATAAGAAAGAAGATACATTTCCTTGCCAGAAAAAAAAAAGGATGTTTTATACAACTCACATATGGGTGCTTATTAAGAACTAAGGAAGGCAGTGAGATGGAGGGGAGGAGGGAGAGAGTTCTCCTAGAAGAAGAATCAACAACACCCAGTCGTTAGATCCCTATTATGTTTATATACATATTGCACTGAACAGTATGAAAGAGTATCAAACATAGTTGTTAGGCTCATTGCAGCACTACTATTTTTGTTGTTGTTGTTGTTGTTGTTGTTGTTGTTAGGGTCATTGTAGCACAATTTTTGTTGTTGTTGTTGGTTCATTTTCTCTCATTTCTGCCACTCAGCTCAATCAGGCTCTTAATAAACACTTACTCTTTATTGACCAGTTGCCAAATGTCATTTGGCACTGAGAAGTCTTTTAGAAGCTGGCCTACAAATCCCTCTTAATTTACTGCACTCGGGTGTTTTGAATGATTACATTTCTATTGACTCTTTTCTGGTAAAATTTTTTATTATGCTCCCTGAACATATGTTTTACTTTTGTTTAAACCAGTGATTCTCAAACTCCAGTATTCATCAGAATCAGCTCGGGGGACCTGTTAAGCCACAAGCTGCTGAGCTCCACTTAGAATTTCTGATTCTTAATTGAATTAGGAATGGTGGGATCTGAGAATTTGCATTTCTAACAACTTCCCAGCTGATGCTCATGCAGCTTGTGGGGAATTCACTGATCTAAGGAACCACCTTAAAGTACTAAAAGTCATTGTTCTCGAATTCTATAGGAACCCCATTCCATTCACTATATATTTAACCTTTTAGATAACTTATTTTCCCATTTCCTTATCTATAATCAAGGCAAGAGGTGAGCACAACTTCTTAGACAACAGTTGAAGCAGCAAGGAAAGAAATTCCAGAATGAAAACCCAAAGCAGTTGAAAAAAGAAACAATGGGGCCAGGAGACAGATTTCTGAATAAAGGGCACTGGGGGAGAAGTGGGAGAAGAAAATAAACTTTAAAGAATAGCTTGTAGAAAACCTGTCAGAAATGAACTCAGCAAAAACAAAGATAAAGGGTCACCTACTCCTACCTTCAGAAGAGTCTCAGAAAAAGAGACGCTGACATATTCTTGAGATCCAGGACAAATCTTTCCACTTGTGCTCTGTATTTCTTCTACATTTAAGAACCTGAGCCAGCAATGATTCTTTTGTTATCCTCTTCCTTCTGTATCTTCTACTTTTCTCTCTCTGCTGGTTCCTTCCCAAAGTACCAGCATGCTGTCCTTCCATTTGCACTCTCCTCAACTACCAACCTATCTTTTTCTTTCCTTCACAGCCAAGCTCCCCTCCCCCACCCCTCCCCGCCCCGCCCCGACACACACAGTCCCTTGCTGGTCAAATAGTGGTTCTCAGACCTGCAGCATCAATATGATCTGGAAAAGTATCAGAAATGCACAATCTCAGGCTTATCCCATTTACTCTGTTTATCTAATTTCCTTTTCAATTTGATAACGGGATTGATATTATACTATACATTTTTCCAGCCTAAAGTCTAGAACTATCTACCTGGATTTATTCTCTGCACATTAAATTTATATAAAAAATCAATTTCAGGATTTCTAGGATCCATATTAAATCCAGAATCCTCATGGTACATTTGGATTTCTAGTAGAATCTTAACATTCAAAAACAGATAAGTAGGACATTTAAAAGACAAATAAAACCTGTCAAAAAACAAATGTAATCCTAAACATAAAGATGATTGCAATTTGTTATAGCATTAAGCTATTCCAAAAAAAAAATCACAGTAAGCAAAGACCTAGGAATGCAAAAGTACTATGAATGGTTTTAGCCTTTTGTCGCACTGATGAGAAGCTAACATTGTCATTCTTCATTTGTTCCGTTCTGATTCATTACTTATAAACACGTGTGGCTCTCTTAAAGTTAGGAGCTCTAATACTCACCCTACTCTACTGGGCCTCGGTCCTGGATTCAGGATCTTGCTCTCTCTATTCTACTTCCACTGTTACAGGGGCTTGGCAGATATCTAGAAACTACAGATTAGCAAGGCCATTTTGTTCCAAGTATGAACCCTCACACAGACCATTTCTAAACTTATTTATTCACCAAATAACCACCAAGCATGTCCCTCCATGACAGGAACCGTGCTAACTATAGAAATACAGTGGGATGAAAATAGTCTCTGAAAGCATAGAGTTTGGATCTCACAGGGAAGACAGACTGCTTAAACAATTATAATTTAGCTCACATATAATAAAGTACAAAATATAACAGGGACCCACATCAGGAGAACCTAATCTAGTCTAAGGAGGTAGTTAGTGAAGACAAAAGCAATATTGATACTGCATCACAAAAGAATAGTACATAGCCAGACCAAAAGGAGAGGGAGAACTTATCTTACAGAGAGAATATGTATAAAAGCCTGGAGCTCAGCAAGAAGGTACATTCAAATAAGTGAAATAAATTTAGTATGTCTCAGTGCAGAATGTGAAGGACATGGTGGTGACAGGTTGGACTGGAGAAGTAAGCAAGCACCAAATTCTGGAAAAGTCTGTAGTCCAGTTTAAGGCCTTTGGGTTATATCTGAAATTAAATAAGATGACTTGAGACTGGGCCACAATTTAGACTAGAAAGGAGCAAAGGCTATAACTAAAGACATGCCAGTCTTATTGGGATAAATTAAGTATGACCAAGGAAGTGGCATCAGGAATGGAGAGAAATGCAGAGATGCCAGAGATACACAGAAAGTAGAGTCCACCTAACTTGGGCATTACCTGGAGTTCCAATATACCTTCCTGGAACCCTGTTTAGGCAAAGAAAATGGTTGTATAATAGGGTCAGATTTAGAACCAAGTACTAGCAACAGATTTGGGAGGGATAATGTTTTCTCTTAGGAATGCTACATACTGTGGAATGCCCTAACCTAAGCCCAGTCTCTGAAGCACCTTTGCTTTTTCAGCCCAAGTTCCTCGTGCCAGAATTTGGCCCTTCTCACTCCTAATCTCTACATATCACCCCTAGCAGTGTCAGCTCCTGTTATAATTAAAATATTTACATTTATAAATTATTGCCTTGTCATTATTAAAGTCATTTGATATTCTGAGGTTTTTTTTTTCTTTCTTTCTTTCTTTTTTGAGACAGAGTCTTGCTCTGTCACTGAGCTAGAGTGCAGTGACTGGATCTCAGCTCACTGCAAGCTCCGCCTCCCGGGTTCACACCATTCTCCTGCCTCAGCCTCCCGAGTAGCTGGGACTACAGGCGCCTGCCACCTCACCCAGCTAGTTTTTTGTATTTTTTAGTAGAGACGGGGTTTCACCGTGTTAGCCAGGATGGTCTCGATCTCCTGACCTCGTGATCCGCCTGTCTCGGCCTCCCAAAGTGCTGGGATTACAGGCTTGAGCCACCGCACCCGGCCGATATTCTGAGCTTTTTAATCTTTAATTTCTTTGTATGTTGACTGTCTCTAATATCCAAAGATCAATTAAATTTTACATAAGTAAAACAGGTCTAATATATAGTTATAAATTTAAATTATTATAGAGTCTCTCAGAATCTCTATCAAATAAGGATACATCTTTTTATGTTTATGTGTACTATTCAAGTATGTTTTAAACCAATTACAATTTTAAACAAACTTCCATCATTAGTGTATTAGACAATTTATATTATGAAAGCTTATATGGAAACTGACAGAGAAATGCTTATGTATTCAATTTTCATACTCTTTCAGCATCCATGAAACAGTGAATGCCCCAACTTATAAATGCTGAGCTCCACAGTTGTGTAAGTCAGCTATTTGCAATGTTTCCTCAGTACGTGGTCTGGAACAAGGTGAGAAGCACAAAGAGGTGAAAGAGAGGCTGTGTGGGCTGGGACCAGGAAAACAGTCATCAGAAGACTAAGGCAAGCCCCATCCTGGATCTGTCAGGATGCAGATGGGGCTGCTGCAATATCTGGCCCCTGTTCTGTTCTCTTGTCACCACCAGTCTAGCTAAAAACTGTTTCCTGAATCCATGCTTATACAAGATGAGAAAGCAAGAACTGGGGAGGCAACGTAACAGTAAGAATTCAGTCCTCAGGCTATAAGGCAGAAAAGAAGGGTGAGGGGATCAACCTGAGCAATGTGACCTAGAGGATCAGGAAGCTCCCAAAGCCATCTGGCTGGGTTGGTTGGTCCTCCGGACCCAAAACTTAAAACTCAGTTCAACCATAACTACTTATACTGCTCTGCACACTGCCCTCCACCTCCACTACCCTAAGCATTCTATATAAGTGCCCTGTAATTAATAAACATTTACTAAACATGTACATCAATGAATTAATTTAGCTTGATTTTTTCTTTCTTTTCACTCTAGTCAATTGATCATCCTTTTACTCTAGCCAACTGCTCATCCTGTAGCCTATGATTTATGAATATATTAACTAAAGTTGTAGGCAAAAAGGCACATACCTGACACTTCATCCATCTACTTCCCTTCTGTGAATATCAAATGACCGTGTACTATAATAGCAACTGTCCAGATTCCCCCTGCCCCACCCACACGCACACTCAAATTCTAATCCTAAATCTGCCTACGGAAGTCTATGCCATTTTTTCCATTAACAAAGCCCTGCTCTTGTCACCATAAACCCTTCAATCCCCAGTCCAGTTTAGAAACAGCCACTGACATCTTCCTGGCTAGTCTCTGTGCTATGGTCTTTCTCATCCAACTTCTCAGACCTAGACTAAATGCTTGCCAACATTAAGAGTCCCTCTTTAACAGGAGGCTGTTGCAGTGTCCATGAAATTTTTTTAAAACTTAATAAAATAAATTTAAAAGAGATTCTATAAAATGATATATAAGTAATCTTTTATAAAGAAAAGAGCATAGCTTTTCACTCTTATTTTCTCTTCCATAGATCAGGAAGATGATTAACCATGCCTGCCACACATCACAAAAAAGGTTTTGAGAAATGTGTCACTGGGTATGTAGACTTCTTTTTCTTCCTTCCTTTCTTCCTTCCTTTTGTTTTTCATTCTTTCACTCCATAAATTAGTAAAGAGCATTTAAGTAAGATGAAAATGTGACATTATTCTATAATCAAGTTTTTTGTGTCCCTCCTCTACATAGTCTAGTCCCCTAGTAAATATAATAAAGAGGTATATTCATTAAGAAGCTGTAGAAAAACAAGAATAAAGAAATAGCTGAGTTCCTGAAATGTTGCATAGAAAGCATACATACTTTCTTATTTGTTTACTTTGCCATTGTGGCTTTGCTTTATTTAATTTTGGGTTGCTCAGTTGCTTCAATGAATAGTTGATGCTGTAAACTGAATTCCCCAGCCTCTCAATCTGTCAAGAATCATTCAATTCAACATTTATTGAGTACTTGCTTTCTCTAAACACTCAACAACAGTTGCACATATAAAACAACACTGAAAATTCTAGAAAAACTATTTAATAATATAAATACACTTATAATATAGTTTTGATTTTCAGGTATGGAGTTTTCTTAGAGCAAGGCATGTCACTATTTCATGTCATCCTTACATAACTGCCATGTTCTTCCTTTATTTTCCTGTCAGTGTATGCTCCCCTTTTGTATATTTTTTCTGTCTCCTTTAACGTTTATCTAAATCTATTCATTTATTCCTCATTTTTGAAGTTTAAGGTAACAGACAGAGAAACAGATTACCTCCAAACATCTGCACAGAAACATTGTACCTGCAACTCCTGCTGTAAAACTGACTTTAATTATATGATTTTTGAAAAATTTTCTCACAGGCACTGTAACTGAAAGTGTTCAACATAAAAAACAAGTTATTGCCTAGGTTCCTCCTATTAGGCATAAAAAAAAAACATGCACATTTTATCAGTATTATGAATAGACCCTTGGATAGTAAACAAGAGTTTTGATTTCATGGATGCTTATGATAGTCGTAGTTTAAGATTCCTGGAAATTTTAACATTTGAGACATTATATTAATTGTATAATTACACAGGAAAATATGAAGAAAAACTGACTATGTTTGCCATTCATTCACTGGGTATACTCAAAGAGCCCATTATCATAAAGGACTCCAGAGAAACTAAAATGTGGCTGCAAATTGTGTAATACTATTTTTGCTCTTGCAATAGTAAGATTTTAGTAACATCTGGGTATTAGGTTACCGGATTTTCATGATAATTCCCAAAACTAAAGTCTCCTATTATCCACAGCATATATGTGCACTTACACCTGCATGCTCTTAATGTGATAATGCCTCATCTTCCTCTGACACCCCTGGAATATTGGAATCTGCAGGCTTCCCACCTACACTCATGGCTCTATTCTCTTTGAGTCTCATCTACAGCTATAACTTCACTATTCCTTAAATCCAACAGATCCTAAGTCTGTGTCTGTAGTTCCAGCCTGCTCATCCTCTCTGACCATACTTCCACCTTCCTCCTAGGTAATCCATATTCTAGGTATTAGCCTACACTCAGAGAAACTTGGGCTCAAACTTTTATCCTATAAGCTTATTTCTGTGTTCACCATCCGAATTCAAAGTATCACAAGCCATTTAGTAGGCTAGGAGGGAAACCCTATTTAGGTATTTAGGTATTACCCCAAATACTGCTATCTCCCTCAACCACTCTCTGAAACCATTCATAAATTCTAAAGTGTCTACTCTCAAGTTATTCATACAGGTCTGTCCTTTGATTTCTCGCTATAACAGATCTAATTCAACTCACTATTCCTCATGTGGGCTTTGGTCAAAGCTTTAAAAATTGGTCTTCCTGCCTCGAATCACCACTATAGCCAAAATATCCTCTATGTTCCTCTTTCATTGGACAGATATTTGCTGATCACCTTCTATGTGTCAGGCTTTGAGCTGGGCAATAAATAAAGAGACCTGGAAAAATCAAAGGTCTCTCCTCAGCGAACATAAGCTCAAGTTCAGGAGATAAATCTGCAACCAAGCAAATAAACAAATAAGTAAATACCACATAGGAAGTGCTTGCGTAGGGAATAACTAGTGGAGGTCCACTAGAGGAGTCAGGGAATATCTCACTGGGAGGTGTCACTTAGAATAAGACCTAAGGAAGAGAAGAAACCAGCCTCAAAGAGTCAAAGAGAAGAAGAACCTAGGAGAGGTCCACGGCAATAAAGAGATTTCAAGGGCTAGAAGGAAGGCCATGTTGACTAGGGCCTAGCTGATAATGGGGAGAGTGTATGAGATGAGGTGGGAGAGGTGAGTAGAGGTGAAATCACCCGCAGCATTTTGGGCCACTATCAGAAGTCTGAATCTAATGCAAAGCCTAATTAGAAGCCAGGGAAGAGTTTTATGCAAAAAAGTAACACTGCCTGATTTACGTTTTATTTTTTAACTTGCCAGAATTATGTTTCCCAATCATGAGTGTCAATCTTCTGCTTCAAAAAAGCCCAGTGGCTCCTGATTAACAGGGTAATCACATGTTCTAGCTTGCTCAAGTAAACTCAGGTTTGCCCCTGTGTTCCCAGTGTAATTATTAATAGGCCCTTCCATTCACCCTCACAAGCGTTCTAGTAGAAACCATAAATTGTATGCTCAACTTACTGATAAGTAATACAGTAAAATATTCCTTAGGTTGACATTCAAGGCCCTTCTGAATCCGGTTCCAACTTCCCTCTGTACCTTTTTCTCCATCACGCCCTTGCCTTACCAGTGTTTTGGTCACTCTGAAATGCAATTGTGGCAGTATTCTGAATGCAATTTGTATTCACCACTCCAGTGCCTTTGCTCACGCTCCTGTACCTTACTGGATGTTCTGTAACCATTTCACTGACAAGTGGACAGAACTTTAAGGGCCACAGGTAAGAAGCCTTCCCACAAACTAGGCAGAAGGAGTAACTTCCTCCTCTGTATTTTGTCAGTCTCTCTATTATAGTATGTATCACAACTGGGTTAATTATTTATAGGTCTGCTTTCTCTGCTAGAATGGTAGGTACGAAGTAAAAAAGACAGCACCTCCTTCTATGTGTTTTGGGGTCCTCACCACCCACACAAGCCTGGCCAATAGCTGGTATTTCACTTTGGACTGCTAGATTAACAACTGAACATAAAAGCAAAATAAAATGTAATAGTAAAATAATACAGTTGAACAATGAGATGTTAAAAGACCTTATTGCCTTCACATCTATACTATTTTCATTCTCTAACTTCATTCCAAAGTCAAATGTAGGAAAGTGACAATAAAATTTTAATGAATGACCAGAAGTTAAAAAAAGTATAAGACTAGAAGATGTCGAGCTTTCATGGAAACTAAAAATTTTCATGTTTTGGGAATACATTTCTAAATAATTGTGCAGCTGAAATAAAACAGTTTGACATACTACCAAAAGGCAATTTTATATACTCACCACTCTTTAAGGATCCTGAACAAAGCCTGCCCACAAGAAGTTTTTGACGTAATTGCATAACTTCAGCTTCCAAGACTTCAACTTTTGATCTCCATTTTGACTCCTCCTCAGACAGCAACATAGCAAGGTGCTCTGTGTATTCTCTGCTGCTTTTGTCTGCTGGTTTTGAGCGGATAATTGCCAAGGCCAGAGCCAGCTTTGAAGTTCTCAAATACCATTTTTGAACATCCATCCTGGCTTTTGTCCCTATCATTTAATAAGAAAAAAGTTACAGAAATTCTTTTTAACTTGTGCAGTGTATATCATTTGCTTAAAATTGATTTTGCAGAGTAACACTAATTAACAAGTTTATAATAAGACTTGGCACCAAGTACAGAAAAAAAATTCAGGACTGAAAACAGTATGAGAAAGTTATGCAGAAGAAAAATACACACACATGCATATTAAATATATTAAGATTCAATAGTAGGTTTAGACTTGACAACTTCTTGGGGTGGAAAAAACACATACTAATTCATTTAGTTGTTTCTAACCAGAGAAACATATCAGAATCTCTGAGGGAGCTTTTAAAATATATTCCCTTAAAATTCTGATTCAGCAAATCTTGAGTAGGACCGAGGCTTTTATATTTTGAAAAGAGTGCATTGAATAACCAGAACCATTTAATTAAAACATCTATTTATAAATTTAAGTCCTTCCTCTCCTCCAACCCATCTATTAAATCTTGCATTCCTTAATGAACCTTTTACCTGCTATTCCTGCCTCTAAGCATCCCCCTCCAATGTATATGGAGAACAATCTTTTAAATATTTGCATCACTTAAGTTGTGAGTCTACTCTGATTCTTCACTTCCAAAGATTTCCAATCGTCACTCCGGGCATACTTTTCCAAACCAACAGTGTGTCACAGCCTTAAAATATAAACTTATGGAGGCCACATGACAGACCACTGCATACACTGGTTTAATATCATCTCTACTCAAGTATAAGCCCCTGTGGCCTCCGCCAGGCTTTATTAGATTATCATGAGAGTTGTGCACATAAAATGTGCTAAATAAAAATGTTTAATGAAGAGTGAAAAGATGACCCAGAATATTCAAGACTTTCAGTTGTCCCATCTATCCTAACACAATTTCAAATTCTTCACTTTACATTTCAAACTTTATTTCCTTCCATTTCCCCAGCCTATCCTTCCATTATGGTTGGATCACACTCAACCAAACAGATACAGCCCCAAGTGTACTCCTGTACACATCTCTGCTCATAAATTTTCCACTGCTGTGATGCCCTGACTTTCTTATAAAGCTGCCCACGCCCTGACTGTGCACCCTTTAAAGAACAACTCATATACCACCATATAAAATCTTCTCAGGTCTATTCCCACCCACAGCAACATGTAACTATCTGATATCCTGTAATCTGGCACTGAAAATGTACAATCTAACAAATGGCTTAATATTGTTTTATTATAATTAGTAATGAACACAAAAATCTGTAAAAAACATGTTCATCACAGCATTATCGAAAATATTGAAAATGGACTGACAAATAGTTAATAATGGTATGACTATACAAATGAATAGTACTTAGCCATTAAAAATTAGATTTTCAGAAATTTTTTATTAGCCTGAGAAAGTGTTAAATACAAAAAATAAGGACATGAAATTATATGTACAGTAGGACCCCAGTTACACAAAAAATGGGGAATACAAAAAAATTAAACAGAATGTATAACTGTAGAATTATTGGTGATTTTATCCTCTTATCTTCATTTATTTGTTATTTTTCTAATTTCATTCAATTAACATATATCAAATTATAATTAAAAATGTAAAGAAACTAGATTTCCAAAATCAAAGTACACAGCTTTGTATTTTCATAGCTGTTGGCTACACCAAGGACTAGATATTGTTAAGATGAACAAACTAATTAGAATTATAGCTCCACTTATTTTTAGCTTTCTCAACAACCATTTCACTCCCTGGATCATCCTCCATCTGTCATTAGCGATGGGAGCAGTGGACTCTGACACTCATTACTCTCAGAAAAGCACCCTAATTGCACAAGACAGACATATGATTTTTGAGACCCTCTTTCAAGATGTAAGTTTGCTAATATATATAATAATACTGATTTTTTAAAAGTTGCCTATTCAAAGTTGTTTCAGTAGAAAAGAATCTCACATTCAATTATAAATAACCTCTCTCCAGGCTAAAAGAAAAAATTAGAAAAGCAGTTTATTAGCACAAGAGGACAAAGTTCTCTGGATAACTAAAACACAGCAAATTCCCTGTCATCATGCAGAGATATTTAATTAATTGATTTAAGCAAACTGATTAATTAAATGTTCTGATTTTTAAGTTGTTGCATATGATTTAATAGTCTTAAAATCATGCTGAATATCAGCTATCAGAAAGAAAGATCAAATTATAAAATTCTTCTGGATTGTAACTATATCAAGATCAGGGTCATCTGTCTGAACATTAATTAGATTTGTACTACAAATGAAAAGAAATAATTGCTAATAAAGAGGTTTAGCGCAGGCTTGTAGGATATAAATCACACTTAAAACACACACAGAACTACAACATAGAACCAAACAAAACCAGGTTTTTAAAACTGCTTCCTCATGTTTGTGTGTATAAATGTATGCCTTCTTAATTTTAGAACAGCATTCTTAACCTCAAAGCATCATTTGCAAAATAAAGATAATTCAGTTTCCCCTAATATTTCATGGAAGAAAACTGAACTTCTGTGGCATCGTAAGAAAGATATATTTGGCCTTCATCCCCAGTTCCTGACACAAAGCTCCTAAATCCCTTCGAATTTCCTAAGGTAGATTATGGCAGGCCCCCTAGAAAGCTTCAGGATAGGAATTAGTTGCCAGAAAGACCAAACCATAATTAAAAGCTTGGAACTTTCAGTCCCACCCCCCAACCTCCAGGGAGATAAGAGGGACTGGAGACTGGATTAATGATGGATCATGCTTTTTTGATGAAATCTCCATAAAACCCCCTAACCAGTGGAATTCAGAGAGATTCCAGGTTGGTCAACACATCAGGATGCTAAGAGGGTGGCACACCTAGAACGGGTGTGGAAGCTCTGTGCAATCCCCCCATACATGGCCCTATGCATCTCTTCCATTTGGCTGTTCCTGTGCTGTATCCTTTATAGTAAACTGGTAATAAATAGAGTGTCTTACTGAGTTCTGTGAGTTATCCTAGCAAGTTATCAAGCCTGACTTGAAAGGTGTGGGAACCTCTGACATTACAGCTAAATCAGATAGAGTGCAAGTAACCTACGGACCCAATACTTGCAACTGGCATTTAAACTTGAGTGCAGTCTGATGGAACTGAGCCCTTAAACCTGTGAAGTCTTAAGCTAACTCCAGGTAATTAGTGTCAGAATTGAGTTGAATTGTTGAACATCTAGTTCATACCCAGAGAATCAGAACTGGTTGTTGCTACTGGAAAACACCCCAGTTTCCTAAATATACTCTCTGTTTCACTGAGGAAAGATCAGCTAGTAACTTTCAGAAAGCCTTTTTAATTCAATTTATGCTCAAATAATTAGAGTAAATAATGAAAATGAACATTTAATATTTCCCAAGAAGGTATGTAGTGTCTCTTAATTCTTAATAGTTTAAAGTATAAAATCAGTCAATCAGTCTTTTTAGAACAGAGCATCAATTCCAGCAGGGCTTACTTGCGTGTGTGTGTGTGTGTGTCTGTTTCATTTGCGAGCAGTTCTTACCATAGTAACATTCCCCATGGGGCTGTGAAAAAATTTAGTCATATTCCCTATGACCCTGGATTTTCCTTCAAGCAAGGCATGTAGAAACAGCTACTCCAAACATTATTTTGGCCACTTGTATCATTTATTTCTCCTGCCCTAATTTTTCCTTATTGAACTTTAATTTGCTATCAACTCGCTAATTTTCTGAACCATCAAGTATTTTACATTATATTTATTTTGTTTTATAACTTCAAATTCAAAAGTTACTTCATCACCAAGATCACTGATGAAACATCTATTTAAAAAAAGGAACCACAGACAATTCCTATTCAAGACTGGTGGGAATTTTAAATTACACAGCCATTCAGGAGAATATTTTCCTAATATGTATCAAACATCTTCAAAATATGTATTCCCTTTTGTCCCAGCAATACAAGTTCTAATATTTCATCTTCAATACATGATCAGAGCTGCATACAAAACTTTACACCCATATATGATTTGTAGTATTATAATTACCAATATTAAAAAAAAAAAAAACCTGTCACCAGTCTGAATATCTAATACTAGAGATCAAATTGTGGTATATCACCTAACTCAACTAAAATGTTTTCAAAATATTTGAAGCTATGGAAAAATATTTTCCACATGACATTAAATGTACAGTAAAACATAAAACAGTAAATGCAATGAAACTACAAATTTTAAAAAATCTACAGATATACAGACATTAATATAGCGATAGATTTAGAGACAAAAGGGGAAAGGGAAAAAGAGAAGGAACGAACAAAAGAAAAGAGAAAGATAAAAGGGGTAAAGAAGAGAAAAGACAGACTTACTGACCAAAATAAAAGCAACCCTTGACCATGAGTTGAGGAAGTCTGAAAGATATTATTTTCTTACATATACTTTTCTATATGCACTAGTCCATTTTGTACTGCAATAAAGGAATACCTGAGGCTGAGTAATTTATAAAGAATATGGGTTTATTTGCCTCATGGTTCTGCAGATTGTAGAGAGGAATGGTGACAGCTTCTGCTTCTAGTGAGGCCTCAGGAGGCTTTCACTCATGGTAGAAGACATGGGGAGCTAGTGTGTTACACAGTGAGAAAAAGCAAGAAAGGGAGGGAGGTCCCAGACTCTTTTTCACAACCAGATCTCAAGTGAAATGGTTACCACAGGGAGGTCCCAAGGCATTCCTGAGAAAGCCATCCCCATGACCCAAACACCTCCCACTAGGCCCCACCTGTAATTTTGAAGATCGCATTCCAACATGAGATTTGGAGGGGACAAGTATCAAAACCATATCACTATAGTTCCCAAACTGTCACAATAAACATTATAAGACATATAAGACAGAAAACTATCTTAGTACTGATCCTACAGAAATTGTCCCTATTCCATATTTTTCTAAGTGGAAATCATAGAATATGCAGAAGACTGTGAAACTGGACCCTTATCTCATACCATATATAAAAATCAACTTAAAATGTCATAAAGACTTAAACATCACATGAAACCATAAAACTACTAGAAGAAAACAAAAGGAAAGAGCTGCATAACCTGGGTCTTGACAAAGATACTTTGAATATGACAGAAGGACAGGCAACAAAAGTAAAAATAGACAAATGGTATTGCATCAAACTTAAGTGCTTTTGCACAGCAAAGGAAACAATCAACAGACTGAAGGAACAATCTGCAAAATAGGAGAAAATAGTTGCAAACCACATCTCTTATAAGGGGTTAATATGCAAAATATACAAGGGACTCCAAAAACTCAATAGCAAGTCCCATATGCACAGGCAACCAAAGCAAACATAAACAAATGGTATCACACCAAGTTAAAAAACTTCTGCACGGCAAAGAATACAATCAACAAAGTGAAGGGACAACCCACAGAATGGGAATAAACATTTGCAAACTATCCCCTGACAAGGAATTAATAGCCAGAATATATAAAGAGCTCAAACAACCCTATAGGAAAAAAATCTAATAATCTGATGAAAAATGGGCAAAAGATTTGAATAGGCATTTCTCAAAAAAAGACACAGAAATGGCAAACAGACATATGAAAGTGTTCACGGCATCACTGATCATCAGAGAAATGCAAATCAAAACTACAATTAGATATCGTCTCATCCCACTTAAAAGGACTTACATCCAAAAGACAGGCAATAACAACCACTGGTGAGGATGTGGAGAAAAGGGAACCTTTGTACACTGTTGGTGAGAATGTAAATTAGTACAACCACTATGGAGAACCATTTGGAGGTTCCTCAAAAAAACGGAAAATTGAGCTACCATATGGTGCAGCAATCTCACTTTGGGTATCTACTCAAAAGAAAGAAAATCAGTATATTAAAGAGATATTTGCACTCTATGTGTGTTGTAGCACTATTTACAATAAGATTTGGAAGCAACCTAATTGTGTATCAACAGATAAATGGATAAAGAAAATGTGGTACATATAGACAATGGAGTACTATATTCAGCCATAAACAACAATGAGATACAGTCATTTGCAACAAATGGATGGAACCAGAGATCATTATATTAGGTAAAATAATCCAGGGACAGAAAGACAAACATTGCATGTTCTCACTTATTTGTGGGATCTAAAAATCAAAATAATTGAACTTTTGGACATAGAGAGTAGAAGGATGGTTGCCAGAAGCTGTGAAGGGTAGTGGGGGACCTGGAGAAAGGTAGGGGAGGTAATGGGTACGAAAAAAATAGACAGAATGAATAAGACCTACTATTCAATAGCACAATAGGGTGACTACAGTCAATAATGTGTTCGTAACTCAAAGGATAAATGTTTGAGGGGACAGAAACTGCATTCTCCATAATGTGGTTATTTCACATTGCATTCCTGTATCAAAGTATCTCATGTACCCCATAAATACATAAACCTACTATGTACCCACAAAAATTTTTAAAAAGATAAAAGTTTTAAAATTCAATGCAAAAAAAAAACTAAAAATGTGCAAAATACATGAATAAAAAATTCTCAAAAGAAGACATATGAATAACAAACAGGTGTATTTTTTAAAAAGCTCAATATCAGTAATCATTAGGGAAATGCAAATGAAAACCACAATGAGATATCATCTTACCCAAGTTAAAATGGCTTTTATCAAAGACAAAAGAAAACAAGTGTTGATGAGGATGTGGAGAAAAGGAAACCTTTGCACACTGTTGGTGAGAATATAAATTAGTACAACCTCTATGGAAAACAGTATGGAGATTTCTCAAAGAACTCAAAATACAACTACCATATGATCCAGCAATCTTACTTCTGTGTATACATCCAAAGGAAATGAAATCAGCATGTCAAAAAGATATTTGCACTCCAATGTTTGCTGCAGCATTATTCGCAATAGAAAAGACCTGAAATCAACCTGTATCCATCAATGGACTAACAGATAAAGAAAAATATGTAATAATGAAATGCTACTCAGTCTTTAAAAACAAATTTTGTCATTTCAGCACTAATGAACCTGAAAAACATTATGCTGAGTGAAATGAGCCAGACACAGAGAGATAACTTCTGCATGATTTCACTATATGTGAAATCTAAAAAAGTCAAACCTATAGAGACAGAGATAGAATGGTGGTTTCCAAGGGTGGGGGGCCAGAGAGAAAAGGAGAGATGTTAGTTAAAGGCACAAAGTTTCACTTAGACAAGAGGAATAACTTCTGGATTTCCATGATACAACATGGTGACATAGTTAATAATGTTTTGTACACTTTAAAATTCCTAAAAGAATATATCTTAAGTGTTCTCACCACACACAAAAAATAAGTGTATGAGGTGACTGTTATGTTAACTGGCTTGACTTAATCATTTCTCAATGCCTATATATTGAAAATGCCATACTATATACTGTAAATTTATAAAATTGTATTTGTTGATACCTTAATAAAGCTGTAAAATAAGTAAATTAATAAAAGAAGATTTTAGCTAATTAAAAAAAGAAAAAAAAGAAGAAGCATTTTGTATGAAGTCTCAGAGCTCTACACCAATCAATTTTTGATTGTGAAGAGAAGCTTAGCCTGCAGCACTTACCTCTGCAATTCTGAGCCATCTTCAACTGTAAACTACACCACTGATTCAACAACAGCTTTGGTGTAGACAAGGGGAATGAGAATGAAAGAATAGAATTTGCACATTAAACATAACTTTAACTGAAATTTTAAAGGGCTTTCAGAATTGAGGAAACATGGTCCATGAAATGAGAATTCTGCCTCCTAGCTTCTCTAATCTACCTTCCTGATCAGCTTTCCCAAATTCCACTAAGCCCATTGACTTCAGCCATTTCCACAGCCCATTTCCATATCCCTTCCTCTGAATGCCTTTTCTGTTCTTTTCATGAATTCAAAGGACACACAGATTTTGGAAGTGTGACAGAAAACTTTCCAGTATGACCAAGCAGCAAACTACTACGCCTTGTATCCCCAATGCCATGAATACTGGCTTACAGTAGGCACACTACTAAATACTAGTGAGTAAATGAATGAATGAAGACATCAATACAGGTCTTCCAATCACAGGGCTACTTGGCCAACTCTTAACTCTGGCTCTTATCAGTAAGCCTTTGTCAATTACATATTAGGAGAATAGCATTGGAGTGAGAATAGGTTAGGAAGAAAACCTAAGTAGTTAACCAAAAGGTCACATCTGTCTCTCTTCACTCAGTAAGACATCCTTTCTTGACTATTTCCACTGAGTCTACTCTCTCCAAACTATGCCCTTCTACAGTTTAACCTTAAACTTTCACCAAAATAATTATTGAGTTAAGAAAATACAGGAAAGATAAAATCTAATTCACATACAGTTTTAAGTCAGAGGCTAAGCTAAAAGGGAGAAAACCAGATTTTATCTAATGTGAGACCTACTCTAAATACTTGCCAAGAAAGCAAGAAACTGAAAGATGCTGGCTAACGCTCCCTAAATTACTGAGATGAATGTAATAAGGCAAAGTGTGAGTGCAGGAGGAAGTCCTCATGTATCGTGATGGTGAAATATGCATTTATCAAATCCCAGTGTGGGGTGCAGCAGAGCTGGCAATGCTAGAACAGTAAGAAATTACAAGACTTTTGAGATAATTAGTTTAAGTTTCAGTAAAGTTTGGACAAGGTCTAACATGTAATTTTTGGATTAGATCCATCTGACAAATTTCCTAATTATTGTTAGAGTTTCAACACATACTGTACTGTAAAGTGTTCAGTAGATTAATGTCATATGAAATTTTACATAAAAGAATGAGGATTTACTCGAGATTTCAAACTTTTCTACTCTAATTATTAAAGGCACCTGTAGAAGCCTTTCCAGCAGAGTCTGTGCGTGACAGGAGGCTTGCAAAGATAAAAGGATACAGGCTTCTTTTTTTCTTTCTGTTCCCATCAAAACAAATCAACTATCTATCATTTTCCTCTTGTTGAAAAAAGAGTTAACTGAGCATGGATTTTAGTTATCTACAGTCTCTTAACACTATTTTTTTAAATTCCATCCCACACTCTGCCTTTTGATTTCAAACTGCTTATTTGTTTTGTCACAGGAATGATCTCTGGATTCTGGCAGAAGTTCACATGAGAACACGCATCACACATATTTTATAAGCTAACAGAAAGGACAGTGATTCAGAGATTTAGAACCATGTATACATGGCACGACCAGCAATCACATTCCACTACGTAAATCCATAAAAGGAAAGGGAGCAGATATGTACTATTAACACGGATTTTTAAAAAATATTTTGGAAGAACTATAGGTGTTTCTTGGTTACACTGGTATTTCACACACTGAAATTGACATAATCCTCATCACAAAGATGAACATATTGTTCATATGGTACATTTAAAAAGTCTGATGAATTTACATAACTCAAATTCATAAACGTCACAAATTTGGATTCTTGATAAGGCTATATACACCCTGGCGGTGAAAAAAAGTCTCGTGTCATAAAACACGAACGAACATAGGATGCATCCACAAAGCAAAGAAATAACCAGAAGAGACAACTGAGAGAGGTTGTGTCAATCTCAGGGGAGAGACCAGGCTTTTCAGGACCAGCTGAGCCAGGGCCTGAGCTTCAAGGGAAAGAGGAGATTAAAGAGGGGAGGTGATGAGGTACAGAGTCCCTTGGAAAAGGCAAATGGCCCTAACCAAAAAGTCATTTTGTAAATGACAAATCAGGAAATGGATTTTTTTTTTCTAACTTCTACTATGTAAAGCCTTCTGAGTACACTGAATATACAAACTCAAAAAAGTGCAGTCCCACAGAAACATTTTCTTTAGGGCTCATTATTAATTCTGATAAAGGATTCTACTTCTCATCAGTCTCACTCATTTAAATTTAATCGAGGAGAACACCACAAATTTCAGACAGCAAGTGACAGTGTGTCATGGCTTCTCTCAAGGCTCCATTTTACAAGTAAATCTAATACTTCCTTTATTACAGTCTACATGGATTTGCATGCCTAAAATCAAAATAGAGCTCTTACTTTCACTAGCCTAAAACAGCCTATTAAGAGAGAGAGGGATTGTTTCACAAACACAGAGACCTTCCATTCTATACATCTTCTGGCACATGATGCCCTTTGCATTTCTGACCCTTTAAGCTCACTCTTTAATTTGTTCCAGATAACAAACACACAAAGGTAATATAGATCTTGTTGCAGGTTAGTCATAACTTAGGACTGATCTTCTAGTTTCCAGGTTCTGTGGATAAATATCCCCTGAAATCAGAGAATAATAGATTCAATCCACTTTTATACCACAGAAGTTGCTCTTCTTCACTAAAAACCCATCAATTCATAGGATTCATGCTACTTACTCCACAACCCCATTGAGTACCACTACCACCCCAAACAAGCTAAATACTAGAAGACCATTTTTTTAAAAATATAACACCCATGGCCCGGCGCAATGGCTTATGCCTGTAATCCCAGCACTTTGGGAGGCCAAGGTGGGCGGATCACAAGGTCAGAAGTTCGGGACCAGCCTGATCAACATGGTGAAACCACGTCTCTACTAAAAGTACAAAAATTAGCCAGCCATGGTGGCGCGTACCTGTAATCCCAGCTACTTGGGAGGTTGAGGCAGGAGAATTGCTTGAACCCTGGAGGCGGAGGTTGCAGTGAGCCGAGATCACACCACTGCACTCCAGCCTGGGGGACCGAGCGAGACTCCGTCTCGGGGTGGGGGACAGGGAACACCAATAAACAGCATAAAGCATAGGGTTCATGGGCACTAGGGGAGGTCACACAAAACAGAAATTCGTCTCTAGTTCTCCTCCTTGTAACAAGGACCGTTCAAGGTCAAAAGAGTCAAAAATTCTGTAGTCTAACAACTGCTATCTTCTCATCCTAGACAAATGTAATCATGTATCCCATAATAATGAGGACACCTTCCAAGAAATCCATCCTTAGGCCATTTCATAACTGTGTGAACACCATAGAGTGCACTTACACAAATCTACATGGTATAGCCTACTACACATCTAGCCTATACAGTATAGCCTATTGTTCCTAGACTGCAAACCTGTACAGCACATTATTCTACTAAATACTATAGGCAACTGTAACACAATCATAAATATTTGTGTATCTAAATATATCTAAACATAGAAAAAGTACAGTAAAATACGATATAAAAGATTTAAAAATGGTATACCTGTATAGGGCACTTAGATGAATGGTTCTTACATGTCTGCAAGTTGTTCCGAGTGAGTCCATGAGAGAGTGGTGAGTGAATGTGAAGGCCTAGCACATTACTGCACACTACTGTCAAATTTATAAATACCACACACTTAGGCTACACTAAATATATTTAAAATTTTTTCTTTCTTCAACAATAAATTAGCCTTAGCTTACTAAAACTTTTTATCTTATAAACATTTTATATTTTTTTAACTTTTTGACTCTTTTGTAATTATACTTAGCTTAGAAACACATATACATATATACATTGTACAGCCATATCCAAATATTTTTTCTTTATGTCCTTATTCTATAAGCTTTTCCTATTTTAAACTTTCTATATTTATTTTTTACCTTTTAAACATTTTTGTTAAAAACTAAGACATAATAACATACATGAGCTAGACCTACACAGGGTCAAGAACATCAATATCAATGTCTTCCACCTCCACATCTTGTCCCACCGGAAGGTCTTCAGGGGCAATAAAATGCATGGACCTGTCCTTTGATAATGCCTTCTTGCAGATTGTGTCCTGTAGGATCTTCCTGAGACTGTTTTGCAATTACCTTTTTTTTAGTAAGTACAAAGAGTACACTCCAAAATAATGATATCACTACCAAATATTTATGTATCATGCATAATTGTGTCATACCTGTACATGACAAGAAGTGTAGGTGTGTATACACCAGCATCACCACAAACATGTAAGCAATGTGTCGGGCTACAACATTATGATGGCTCCTAAGTCACCAGAAGACAAGGATTTTTCAGCTTCATGATAGTCTTACAAGACCACCCTTGTAAATGTACTCTGTCATTGACTGAAACACTGTTATGCAGGGCATGACTGTATACCAAACATTCCAAACTCCATGCTTCACCTACCAATCGGAATTTGCCTTCCTCAAAATTTGGATCTAACCAATTAGAGATCATTAATCCAAACAAATTAATGACAGTCAAAAACTGGCCTCAAGCTGACATCACAGCCAGGCCCTGGTTCCCATGAGAGATATAGGCAGAATAGCAGCAGAAAGGACATCTGTTTTTTATTTTTGATGATGCCATTTGTATTATGCAATTTCTAGAGTCTTTTTTGTCATGCTATCTTGTGATAATGAAAAGGGTGTTTTACTGGGAATAGCATAAATCTATTTCATCTAATAAGTGGAATACTCAAGCAATAAGGACTAGCCTTGGAGGTATCAGTGTGTTAAGTTCAACTCTAGGGTAATCAATTAAAATCAATTGTTTAAAACCATAAAAATGTTTCAAAGTAGTTCCTGTTGTAAAAGATACTCATATTTTTACCTTAACATGGTTTCTGAGTCTAATTGTCCTTTCAGATACTACAAAAAAATTGTAAAAGTATCACCTCCTTACAAATATTACTGCAATACAGAAAATAAAAGAAAATAATTTACACATATAGTATATGTGACAATTTATCTTAAAATAGAACTTTAGAGATCTTCTTATAATAAAAACATGTATTTTGCTGGATGAAAAGATTGTTCTGCTAAATTTATTTTCCTGTGTCATTATAGGAGATTACAGATATGCAGGCTCACGGCTCAGATCCGGACTTCTGAAAGACAATTGTTACTGAGGCTGAGGTGAGGACACGTGGAGAGGTGAAGAGGCCAAAACTGAGAGGCCATTTAACGGAATACTGCCATAATCCTACTTCCATCTGAGAAATGAAAGGTCCAAACAGGGCAACAGGAGAAAAAGTGTCAGGACAGAAAAGACATAACTGAAGTAAAATCAAAAGTACTTTGTGATCCATTAGATACATTATACTAGGGAAGAAAAGATATCAAGAATGACCCCCAAGTTCCAGCTTGCACAACTATCCAGATAGTAATAATATAAACTGAGAAAAGAAGGCAGAAACAAAAGAGACGTGCAGGAAGGGCCAGCTAGCACCACATGTTTCTTACCTAACTGCAAGGTAGAGCTGTGCTAGGCCATTGGGAAAATGAAACTGGAGCTCAGAAAAAAGATAGATATTGAGAAATCATGTGGGTGGCAGTTGAAGCCATGAAATAGACTGAGGCAAAAAATCCAAACTTACTTTTGCAGCAGCAAAGGTTGTTTTAAATATTTTAAAATAATTCTGTTTCTATCAACTGTTATCTTAATTCAAAGGTAATAATAAACCTTATATTTATCAGAGAACTTTTCTAGCATAAAATGACTGAAGTAACATAAACATCTTAACCATAAGCCCACATAATTCGCCTCTCTATAGACCATTAACATTGTATTTTTACCTACAATGACAAAACCTATGCTCATCATTCTAATAACCATTCTGTGTAGTGTGTGACAATTCAATGACAGAAATTCAGTTCCACAAATATGTTGTGACAGCATACCACACCTGAGGCCCAAATTGTGCTAGAATCCAAACATAAAAAGATGAATTAGATATATTTCTTGCTTTTTTTACAGTCCATAGTGATGGGGGAAATGATGGAAAGAGAAAAGAAAAATTTAAGAACAATTCAATCTGATAAAATAAAGTCAGAGAACAAAGGACGACACCCATAGGATCATCCTAACTGCCAGGCTCCCCTACCCAAAAGCTCTTAAACTTACACTGAGTCTCTAAGAAAAAGAATGGCTGGATTGCCTGAAGTCACCATCCACCCATATCACTGCCTTTCTACAAAACATGCAAATACCACAGGAATCTTATTGAAGGCTTCCGTGGTTATTTAACATTTATTATTATTATTATTATTATTATTATTATTATTGAGATGGGTCTTGCTCCATCACCCAGGCTGGAGTGCAGTGGCATGATCACGGTTCACTGTAGCCTCAAACTTCTGGGCTCAGGCGATCCTTCTACCTCAGGCTTCCTAGTAGCTAGAACTACAGGCGTGCACCACCACACCTGGTTAATTGTTTTTTATTTGTTGTACAGATGGGGATCACCCTATGTTGCCCAGGCTTATCTTTTATTATTATTATTAATTACAATAATTATAACTATTTTATAGTAAAGTACAACTACAATTTATGAATGATGATTATAAAAATGGAGATTAAACAAATAATTGAGGCCATGATGATGGATAAATTAAGAGGCACCAAGAAATAAACCAGTAATTTTCATGAGGATCTCTCCATATAAGTTCTTGTACTTCATGTAAATGGTTGTAGAAAGTGGAACAAAATTTCAGGAAATTTGGACACTGACCACCCAAACCCAAGGCAGTTCAACTTCCAAGCTTCATGGTTGACAAGTTCTATCTGGCCCGGCTAGACTATGACAGTATAACTGAGGCCATTAAATTGCTTTGTAACTAAGATTGAATTTATCAAAGAAAGATGACACGTAAGCAGAGAAACTTGAAATGGCCATGAGAACAGCCATAGCAATGAAACACCTCAAGGATACTCGGCTGTAATTGTATCCAAAGCCTAGGCTTCTTCTTCCTTCATTATAGTTAGTAGTGGCCCGTTTGAATTACTTATGGTGACCATGAGCTTTCTGTACAGGAAGGAATGTGTACATGTGTAAATCCACAGAATTCTGTGAAAATTGATGTTATGTCTATGGTTTTCCCTCCCTAAACTCTCATAATTACAAATGATATTTTGTAAATATTGAGATTGAGCAGAAAAGGTATATATACTGTAATTAAGGCATGATAGTGGGCTCTGCTTTGAGTAAACTGGTATTGATAAGAGATATTTTAACTGGGTGTCAGCCAATTTTGACTCAACCTTTTTTTTAAAAAAAAAAAAAGCAGCAATGCTTCCTGTTTCATCTTAACCATCTAAAATGCCTTAAGGGGCACTTTTAAATTAAATTTTATTCACTCAGTATGGAAGACTTCTTAAACTAGATACATATAGCACATTAAACCTATTTAAGTGGTAAGGGGGAAATGATCAGTTTTACTGCATTAAAATTAAAACTTGTGTTCATCAAAGACATCATGAAAAAGTAAAGAGGTAAGACACAGCCTAGGCAAGACATTTTTAATGCAACTATTCAATAAAAGGTGACTATTCCTAGTATCTAAAGAATACCTATAAATTAATAAAGAAAAGATAATCCATTAAAAATGGGCAAAACATATAACAAGCAATGCACAGAAAAGAAAATACTATGCAAACATATAAAAGACAGTGGCATATATGCAAAAGAGACATGTTAAAACTGTTCATGCCTTCACTGTCTATAATAAAATAATAAATTACGTATCTGTTGATAAAACAGCTAAACTGAGGTATATTAATACAAATACTATTAAGCAATGAAAAATAAATGAACCAGAGTTACATCCATTAAAATGAATAAATTTCACAGTTGAAAGAAAAAAGCAAGGTATTAAAATTCATGTAATTTATGTAATTAATATGAATAATACTATATATTGCTTAAAAACATATCCATATGTAGACAAAGTATAAAGAAATATATGGAGTTGTATATCCCAAGCACTATGACTACTTCTGCAGGTGAAGGAGGAGTTGCAATCAGAAAAAGAGAAATTTCTTCTGTCTTGCAAAGATCTACTTTTTTTTAATCTGGGATGTGTGTACACTCATATTTGTTGTATTACTGTCATTTGTTGCTTAATGACAGAGATGCGTCCTGAGAAATACATTATTAGGTAGTTCTGTCATTATGCCAACATCATAGAAAGTACTTAACAGGAACCTGGATGGCATAACCTACTATAAACATAGGCCCTATATGATATTGCTTATTGCTCTTAGGCTACAAACCTGTACAGCACGTTACTGCACTGAATACTTTAGGCAACTGCAACACAATGCTAAGTATTTGTGGATCTGAACATATATAAACATAAAAAAAGTACAGTAAAAATGTGGTATTATTATCTTATGGAATTACCACGGTATATGCAGACCACTGTTTACTGAAATGACATCATGTTGTACATGACTGTATTTTGTTGTGCTTTTTTATAATACACATATTTTAAAACTCTTATTTTCCCTTAGAATAACTGAATAATCTTAGATGTAACTTAAAAACAAGGGTCTGAACATAGAATTTGAATAAAGAATTCACATCATTAATATAGTCAAGCCCAGCCCCACTGTTGAAGGAAGTATTTACTGTGAGTGTTACCAAAAAAATGCAGAAAGTTGTCTTTTTAAAGCATTGCTCTACCTTTTGCAGCAGAACATTACATTTCAGTTCTACCTGAAACACCTCTCTGAACTCTTTCTTCCACATATATAGAAGACCTTTTTAAATAATCAAACATTAACTGCTTCCACATTTTAGAAGGGATAAGCAATAAATTATGTTTTCAGATATAAACTCCATCAAAAATATATGCACATTTACATTGGTTTTTAAGTGCCCAGAGCCCCTTTAAACCTAAGCAAGGCACCATATCAGGACACCATTCATACAATTCTTAGCAGAACCTGAACACTAAAGGACACAATTTGTTGTGGCAACTTTACTCAGCAGGTAAGGAAAGCCTAAGCCAAAGTTCACCTCTTCCAGGAGGTCTTCTTCCCTAACCATTTCATCCCATAGTGACTGTCCCTTCTCGTAACTCTTGTTGGAGTACTCATCACCTAAAACAATCACCACCTGCTTTTGTCCTTTCTCTCCTCTATTAAAATTCCTTGAGGGTCAGGGGCTACGTTATCTTCCCCTTCTTCACTCCTCCACTAACACCCCCAAGGGGTCTGCGTAAGTCGACATGTTCTCAATTGAAATGGGGAGCAGAGAAACTAAGCCCTAACCTTCAGAAGAGAGGGCCTGCAGGCTGAATCTAGCTTTATACTTTGCCAGCTGAATGACTCAGAGCAATCTCTGCATCTCATTTCATCCATAAAGCAAAAATATGTTAGTAACAATTGTTTTAAATTGTTTCAAAGATGAAAGTAAATCATTGTTGAAAAACATTTATGGTAGTATCTGGCACATAGTAAGCACTTAAGAATTATTAGTTATTATCATTACTAGTACTAGTACTACTATTACAGCCATACTATTATGCCATTTATTTGAAGGGAAGAAATGAGTCTTAGAAACCACTTAATGCTTCATTTAAAGGTCTCCTTCCTTTTATTAATTTAACCATTATATTGATCAATGTCTTCCTTGACACCCAATCAGTAATCTTGAATCCAAAATGCAGATCCTGTGTAACTAGAAAAACAATTAGTCAATTCTGTGCCCAAATGTTCATTCCTCTAGCAACAGTAATTGTTTACTTAACAAAAGCATCTATCATGATTGCTGTTATTAATTAAAGTTTGCACTGACCTTGTATCCCTCTCTTACCTGCTAAAATAATTTAATTCCAATATATTTGTAAAATCATAGATATTTTCATCAATTCATTACAAATACTGAATCTGCCAAAACATATAAATCCCTTCTCATTTAAAACAGAATGTAGGACGTGCATGGTGGCTCACACCTGTAATCCCAGCACTTTGGGAGACCAAGGCAGGTGGATCACGAGGTCAGGAGTTCGAGACCAGCCTGGCCAACAAGGTGAAAGCCTGTCTCTACTAAAATTCAAAATTAGCCAGGCATGGTGGTGCACACCTGTAATCTCAGCAACTCGGGAGGCTGAGGTAGGAGTATTGCTTGAACCTGGGAGATGGAGCTTGCAGTGAGCAGAGATTAAGCCACTGCACTCCAGCCTGAGCAACAGAGTGAGACTCCATCTCAAAAAAAAAAAAAANTTTTCTTAGAGACGTTAAGGAATTAATGGTATCCTAAGATAGGACTTGCTATAAGTTTATTTTGCTCAGTTGTCAGCCTTTATATGACAATAAAGAGTTTGTAAAATTAGGACGTGCATGGTGGCTCACACCTGTAATCCCAGCACTTTGGGAGACCAAGGCAGGTGGATCACGAGGTCAGGAGTTCGAGACCAGCCTGGCCAACAAGGTGAAAGCCTGTCTCTACTAAAAATTCAAAAATTAGCCAGGCATGGTGGTGCACACCTGTAATCTCAGCAACTCGGGAGGCTGAGGTAGGAGTATTGCTTGAACCTGGGAGATGGAGCTTGCAGTGAGCAGAGATTAAGCCACTGCACTCCAGCCTGAGCAACAGAGTGAGACTCCATCTCAAAAAAAAAAAAAAAAAAAAAAAAAAAAAAAAAAAAAAAAAGCCAGAATGTAAATGTACAATGCATTAATCTGGTCATTATTCTACCATACAAAGTATATTTGCAATGCTTTGGTATTTAGCAATGATAGATTTATAGCATTCTTCTGAAAGCACCCTGGTGATTAAAATGCATTTTAAAGCAAATTAAACATAATTTAAATAAGCACCTGTAGGATATTTCAGGTACTCTGAGCAAGCATGATTCTGCAGATTTAAATTCAGGAAAGTTTGACACAGCACTAACTGCTAACAGCATTATTTGATCTGGGTAGATGTGCAAACACTGAACACCAAAAAGCATGTGTCAATAATTCATAGGTCTAAAGTCAACTCTCTTGAGCAAGGAAAATGTATCTTTCTATTTCTTTTCCTATATCCTAAGATGCTTTTTTGCTGTGAGAAAATTATTTCCTCTTCCCCTGCCAGTAGACAGATCACCTGTTACAATCAGATGTTCTGCTGACTTCAGTTGTTTTCTTCCATGAAGACTAGGCAGAGAGCTAGCTCTATATGCATGTCACTAAACAACAAAAGATAGGAATCAGTCTGGAAATTCGGCACTCCCTACACCCCCAGTAATCTTAACTTCATAACTCACTTTAGGCAGATGAATGAGATTTTCCTGAGAACTCTATCTAGGCAAGTAGCATGTTTCCTAGACTCTGTTCATGCTGAGAGTCAAGCTGAGATCCCAGCATCCCTCTGGGCATACCTAATCTCCTATGTATAGGTCCTAAACACATCTGAATTTCTGCCTCCCCTGCCCTGTTCATTCCCCTTCATCTACCAGCTCCAGAAACCATAATAACGTAGGAACAGTCAATTAGCTTGGGCTGTGACCACTTTAAGACAAAGGCCTTATAGATACACTGTCAATCAGAAACCAGATATCAAGATAATGATGGGCTACAATGACTTAATAAATAGAAAATGCAATGATTTGTTGCTACTTTAAAATAGAAATTTGTATCCATCAAACTGTGACCCTGAGACATAAGAAAATTAAACCAGTAATAAACTTCATTTTTTTTTCATTTTACCTAACATTTTAGAATTTTATAATCATATTTCACTCCTGGGAGTCCAGCTCAGATAACCATTTTGTCAGAAAACAACCTTGCAGTACAAGGAAATTAACAGACTAATAAATATATGGAATTGAAATACTAAAAGAACAGGCTGGGTGCTGTGGCTCATGCCTGTAATCCTAACACTTTGGGAGGCCAAGGAGGGCAGATCACCTGAGGTCAGGAGTTCGAGACCAGCCTGGCCAACATGATGAAATCCCATCTCTACTAAAGTAAATACAAAAATTAGCCAGGCAGAGTAGTGCACACCTGCAGTCCCAGCTACTCAGGAGGCTGAGGCACGAGGCACGAGGATTGTTTGAACCAGGAGGTGGAGGTTGCATTGAGCTGAGATTGGAGCAATGAACTCCAGCCTGGGTGACAGAGCAAGACTCCATCTCAAAAAATAAATAAAGAAAGAACAATTCACAAATTTGGCAACTGTAAATTTCTACTTCTAAAAAAGGAAAAGCATTGTATTGTGCTTTTTGATGACCAGACCACATCAGAAACATAAATGTGACTGTAATTTTTTTTATTTATAAATCACCTGCTACATCCTGAGAACATAGCAGTGATAGAAAGAGATAAACTATTGAGCTTATATTGTTTTCATTCTAGTTGGGGAGTCACAAAATAAATAAGTAAAATGTATGTATTTCAGATTGTGGTAAACACGGCTGAGAACACAAATTCAGGAAAGATGAAGACAGAAGGTAAGGAATTGTTTGCAGTTTTAAATACAGTACCAGAAAAGGCTTCAGTTAGTTGACTTTTTGAGCAAAGATGCAAAGGGAAACAAAGGAACAAGAAATGCTCATGTGAAAAGCACAAAAAGGCAGGCCAAGAAGAGGGAAGTTGAAAGGCCTGAGTCAGTGGCTGTGATATATAGAGCACTTTTCCAAGCAACATCTTATTTAGTCACACCATAATCCTGTGCATTAGGGTTGTCATTATGTCCCTATCACAGATGAAGATCAGAGACTTGGCCATGTTGCCACTTGCCCAATGTCACACAGTAGGCATTAGTGCTAACATTTTAACCTAAGTGTTATGGTTCAGTCCAAAAATTTTTCTGCCTCAATGACTGCCTCCTAGCTATGTTCAGTTCTGTGTATTAATCTTGTCATAAATAACCAATGAACTATACTGTCAGAAAGGGTGACTATAATAGTGATGAGTCTACAAACCACATAGAGCTGCTGAAAAAAAGAGAAGACTTAGAGGAATACAACATTTGAAAGATTCCTAAGGAGAAGAGGGAAGAGAGATGTTCAATATTTCTCTGAAAACAGAACTTGAACCAGTATGTGCAAATTGCAGGGAGACAAATTTCCCATAAATAGTTGAATAAGTTATCTAGTGATGGGAGCTGTCCAACAATGAAATGGTCTGTCTTGTGAAGGTATGAAATGCCAATTACTAAGTTACTCAAGCTTAGGCTACATGGCCATCTGTCTGAGATGAGAACACACTTAACATCCACTGATACGAAAACTACAAGGATTGACCAATGTCTTTTCCAATTCTGCTTCTGTGACTACACAAGCCCCTGGACAGAGTCGTGTGGCAGTTAAAAGTTCCAGCTGTGAAGTCAGACAGCTTGGTTAAAATGTTGGCTCCACCAATTATAGACTTTACCTTTGTAAGCCTCAGTTTCCTTACCTGAAATGAGGCTAATAACAAAAGCTACATCATAGAATTGTTGTGAGCATTAAATGAGATATTCCAGGTAAAGGATTTAACACACTGCCTGGTACATAGTAAGAACTTGCAAAGTTTAGCTGTTATGATACAGACATGTATATTTAGGAGGATGTGTATAAAATGTATACATAATATGTAAAACATGTGAAAATTTGTTTTCCTCTCTCTGCTTTTACTCTTTTACTCAGCAGTAAGACTAGTTCAGTATCCAAAACTGAAGACTTACAGCACAGTCAATTACATGAGGACACTAACAATAACAGGAATAATTAAACCCTTAAAAAGTCAGCTTCTTAGCCTAATCATTTCACACTGCATCTCTCTTTATCATCTGCATCATTCTACAAAAGATGGTGCAGAAAAGTTCACCTTTTTAAACATTTTAGGCACTAATTTAAAACTTATGAAAGAAAAAATCGTAATTTTCTTAATTGAAACAACTATTAAAAATCCAGTCTTTCAGTATGAGAAATAATATTTAACAATCTTCATCTGCGTTTTTGATGTGTGTGTGCAAGAATTCAAGTGTACATGTGCATGTGTGCACATAGACACACACACATGCTTCCTCTTTCAAAATAAGGGTGCTAAACTAGAAAGCCAAAGAATATTTTTATTTAAATCTTAATAAATAAAGTGATCACAGACATTTATTAATGGCTGCAAGTATTTTATGTATCCATGTCTGTATTAACAGAAAATGAAGGACAAATAAATATAGAAAGTTGCATCTGTATGCTGAAGTCTGGAGATGCTTCTAGATGATGGAAAGTGAGTTCACAATTTTAGATTAATTCACCATCATTCTTTTGTCACTATGGAAATGGTAACATTTATGATTCATAAAGAAGACATTCAGGAATGGCCCTGAATGATCAAAGAAAGCCTGCACTTTAGAAAAAACACAGAAAATATCACTATGCTTTATTTCTGCCGTGGGATGCTCACTGCTTTTGGAAAATCATGGTATGATAGATCATAGAAAAGAAAATGATTACTTTCAAAACAATAACTTTTCTTTTTTTTTTTTTTTTTTTTTTTTTTTGAGACGGAGTCTCGCTCTGTCTCCCGGGCCGGAGTGGAGTGGCCGGATCTCAGCTCACTGCAAGCTCCGCCTCCCGGGTTTACGCCATTCTCCTGCCTCAGCCTCCCGAGTAGCTGGGACTACAGGCGCCCGCCACCTCGCCCGGCTAGTTTTTTTTGTATTTTTTAGTAGAGACGGGGTTTCACCGTGTTAGCCAGGATGGTCTCGATCTCCTGACCTCGTGATCCGCCCGTCTCGGCCTCCCAAAGGCTTGAGCCACCGCGCCTGGCCTAACAATAACATTTTTATGATATAATAGTGTATGTATGGATTTATATCCATCATCTTATTTAATCCTCCTCATAATCCTGTGATGTATTTATCATCTCTGCTTTATCAATAGAGGCTCAGACAGTAAAAGACGAAGATATAGTTTGACTCCAAAACTTTTAATCCCTCTTCATTGACTGCCAAGTGAACACACTAAATTAGCATAGTTAGACACAGATAATCTGTTTCAATATATTTCAAATACAATAAAATGTACTTAACATCAATACTATACTGAATATAATGTATATCACGGACACTAAGGAGCTTTCCACTAGAAGAAATGATACAGTCTGTTGTCCAAGGATAGGGTCAGAAATCCTACCCAGCCTCCATGGGCATGAACAGTACTGAAAATACCTAACAATCAGCTCTTAGAAATTACTCCCAGACACTCTGTAACTTCTGCTTATTAATCTCAGGTTTGCCCTAGAAAGCAAAAGAGTATAATGTTCACTTTCTCAAATCACCCTCCAAGGATCTAAAGCAAACCATCATGCTCTCCCCCTGCAAAATTCCTCATTTCTCATAACATCATAATATTGAGTTTCTTTTTCATTCTGGCAGCCCCTCTAATGAGTCCTTGATTCGTCAAAATCCCTCCAGTAACACCCAGTATTCAGTTTGGTGGTGGACATAATCAGTTACAAATTCAACTTTTTTCTTAATTCCACCCAAGATGCTACTAGGTTGTTGAACTGTCAGGTCTCAGTGGTGATTCAGACCGTCACAATGGAGAAACAAATCACAAGCCTTTTTTTTTTTTTTTTTTTTTTTTTTTTTTTTTTTTTTTTTT